>NC_055972.1:16166698-16241698 GCF_018492685.1 Alosa sapidissima | reverse complement strand
TCTCACTGTCACTTTCTCTCTCTCTCTCTCTCTCTCTCCTTTCTATCTATCTATCTATCGCTCACTCTCTCTCTCTCTCCTTTCTATCTATCTATCTATCTATCGCTCACTCTCTCTCTCTCTCCTTTCTATCTATCTATCTCTCTCTCTCACTGTCACTTTCTCTCTCTCTCTCTCTCTCTCTCCTTTCTATCTATCTATCTATCTATCTATCTATCGCTCACTCTCTCTCTCTCTCCTTTCTATCTATCTATCTATCTCCCATTCTCTCTTTCTCTGTCTCTCTCACTGTCTCTCTCTCTCTCTCTCTCCTTTCTATCTATCTATCTCTCACTCTCTCTCTCTCTCACTGTCACTTTTTCTCTCTCTCTCTCACTGTCACTTTCTCTCTCTCTCTCCTTTCTATCTATCTATCTATCTATCGCTCACTCTCTCTCTCTCCTTTCTATCTATCTATCTATCTCCCATTCTCGCTTTCTCTGTCTCTCTCTCTCTCTCTCTCTCCTTTCTATCTATCTATCTATCTCTCACTCTCTCTCTCTCTCCTTTCTATCTATCTATCTATCTCCCATTCTCTCTTTCTCACTGTCTCTCTCTCTCTCTCTCCTTTCTATCTATCTATCTATCTATCTATCTATTTATCTCTCTCTCACTCTCTCTCTCTCTCTCTCTCACTCGCTCACCCTTACCTGTGTTCTTCTCTCTTGTCCTCCCCCCCCTCCCCCGTGCCTGTGTTGCTCATGTGTTTGTCCACAGGGCTCGGACGAGAGCTGCAACACCACAGAAGAGGAGGACATGAAAGGTAGGAAAGGTACTCTATCAGCCCTCCACGTACTCTGCACCTTTTTCTCTCTCCTCTCGCACCTTCCTCCTCCTTATCCTCCGGGGGGAGTAGCCTAGACAAGATAATCTCAACGCAAGACTGATTCATTGCATTGATAGATGTTCTGTGTCTTCTGTTGTTTGAATAGTGTTAATGTGTAATAATAACACTCATGACTGTTGAAATTATGATGAAGACTTTAAGATTTAGATCTTGTTTTGCTTTTGCTTGAGAAACACTTGAGGTCCAGTGGAAAGGGAGATGGGAGGGGGGGGGGGGGGGGTGATGAAGGAAGACACCCAGACATAAGGACGGACAAAAAGAGAGAGAGAGGGAGAAAGACTTCGAGAGAGAGATTGAGAGATTGATGCTGGGTAGACATAAACAGAGGAAGAGACCCGTGCTGCAGCCTGACAGGCCCTTGATGGCGCGGTATGACTAAGAGGTGGGAAGGAACACCGTCGGAGGATGTCGGGAGATTTACTGCTAGACACACACACACACACACACACATGCACACACTCACACGCACACGCACACACTCACAGATCCTTAAGTGGCAGGCGCTGACAGAGTGGGGCTCGTTTGCGGCTGGATGCTGAAGGGGGTCAGAGTGAATGATGTGTCCCATGATGCCTCAGGCTTGGCGCTCGCCGTCCCGCGGCCGGCACGCTCAGGTCATTAATGAAGGTCTAGGATGGGATGGGTCCCACATGGCTGATTACAAATGGATGAGACATGCTTACAATGTGACTCCTGACCTCAATGTCCACACAAACAAGTACACCCTTCTGAATACACATACACACACTCACTAGTGAATGCACACACACAAACACAAACACACACACACACACACACACACACACACACTGGTTAACGGATACAGATACACACAACACACCAATGCAGACATACACATACACCCATCCAGACTTGTATTTTATTGCAGGTATTTTACATTGCTCATGACCACACCTGTGTTATTGTAATAAAGTAGATCAATGTTATTCCAGTCTACATCTTGTGCTGGGCTGGAGTGTGTTTGGCTAGGGCCTTGTGTGTGTTCATGTTTTATGCTTTGCCCTAATCTAACTGGAGGTGAGAAGAGTTTAATGGCTTATGCCAGCCACGGAGTTTAGGAAGATTTACTGTCTGTTTTTATGGCTTTTCTCACAGGTTAGGTCACGCAAAGGTTTAGTGGGGCAATCGTGCACAGACTACTTTGTTCAGAAACTGGACACACACACACACACACACACACACACACTAAAGAGAGAGAGAGAGACTGACTGACACACACACACACACACACACACAGTGGTGAGCTAAGTTCCCATCCCTGACCAGGAGAGTGAGGGCCTTCTCTGAGGGCAGCTGGTCAGAGGAACAGTGGCGTTGTGCAGACCTCCTGGCTGCTCTGCTCCACTGACGCCACACACACCCAACGCCCTACATTCCCAACCTCACTGCAAATATGCTGCCAACAGTGGAGGCTTTCAAGACCTGTACACAACACCCCCCCCCCCCCCCACACAGACACACACACACACAGTCTCCCTCTATTTCACTATATACTGTACACACAAACACACACAAATCTCATACACATACAGTCTGCTGTGAAAAAATAGTCCGTAGTGCATATATATCTATAAAGCACATGCATATTACAGTAGATGAACACACACACACACACACACACACACACACATCAAAGTTGCATAAGGCTTAAGATGGACTTTTTCCCCTCGGATCTCACAGCCCAGCCAGTGTGTGTCCAGACTGATAAATGGGCGAGCGCTAGTCACCCCTCTGGCTCTCTCTCTCCGCTGCCAGTGTTGCCATACCAGGGAACAGTGTGGCCCTGGCCGCCAGCATGGAATGCACTGGAGAATCTATCAGGCAGCGACAGAGAGAATCGGCCTTTGTCCACCACCCTGGCGTGCATTGCATGATAAAAAAAAAAAAAAAAAGCTTTGGAAATACCCGTATTAATCCTCAGTCATATGGTGCTGCAGTCCTGAGGCGAGCAAGGGAGTTGGGAGACGGCACACGGACAGGGTGTGACCGTTTCCAGCAGTTCAGTTTCCCGCAGGTCACTGTCCAGTGTTGCGGCCGCCCTCGCCACACGGTTGGTAGGCAGGTAACCTGACATGATGGAGGAGTCAAGCTGGGACTGCATTAGAGCAGTCGAGGGCTGCAGGGAGCCTTGGAGGAGTGAAGTAGAGCAGAGAGAGCGGAGGGTGTGATTGATGGTTGTGGTGCTGCTGACTGAATCCTTCCCCTTGAACAAACACACACACACACACACACACACACACACACACACACACTCATCTAAGCTGAGGAGGAAAACCTTCAGAAAGTGAAAGTCCTACCATGTCATGTTTCTACCCCTTAATTAAATGATCTACCTGGCTGATAGATTGTGCTAATTAGAATCCGGATTAGTGAATGGTTGGAACCAATCCATGGTAGGGCTTTTGCGTGTTTGTGTGATGGTGTATCCTGTGGCGGGTGTACTGCAGCAGGTCCGACAGAGACCCTGAGCAGTGACAGTGCTATGGGCAGCCAGTCCAGCACCTTCGAGGAGCCCACCACCCCGACATCCACAGAGTCCCCAGCACCTCCTCCTCCTCCACCCGCCCAAACCCAAAGCTGCCAGTCCCCTCGTAAGTCGCCTGCGGTGACCCTCACCCAACACTTCATGAAGACTCTCAAAGCAAAGGCACTGGGTTTTACTTGACCCACTGGGACCATTGTCTTAATCCACAGGCACCCTTACCAGGCAAACGTTGTCCCCTTCCTTACCCAAGTCTTGCAGTGAGACGCTTCATGGAGACAGCTGAGTGACCTGACCTCTGACCTGAGTGACCTTTGCCCTCTCTGGGCACTCTTGCCTTTTTTTAGAGTGGCCTTGACAGCACACCTGTGCTGGTCAGCATATCTCAAAACCAGTCTCGCACAAACGTGCAACATTAGATCTAGTGATTATGTTGCTGGTTCTTCCACTTCACTGTCCCAGCTGTGGAAAGGCCAGCGTGCCTCATCTCTCCCTGTTTTGGCTCTTATTCTTCTTGCCGCAGCATGGGCAGAATGGTGCTGACCTTCCAATGCTCGGTGACCTTTTCATGTATTTTGTCTGAGTGATGGCGACACCCCTTATGTATGACAGCTGAGCACTATGCTGGTCCTACATGGTCTGTTAATCCCATATATATGTGTGTGTGTGTGTTTGTCTGTGAGCAAGAGTGTCTCTGTGTTAGTACGTGTGAATGCACTTGTGTGCAAGCTTCCGAGTATGTCTGTAGACTGAGTGTATCGTTACTGCCCTCTGCTGCTGTGTTTGCAGTACTGACAGGCTTTCTTTCCCTGCCTTCTGAGAGCTTTCACTGCTGGTATGTTGTGTGCTGTGGGTTGAAACGGTGTGTGTGTGTGTGTGCGTGTGTATCTCTATGCATGTGTGTAGCTGCTCTCTCCTGTGTATCTCCAATTGTTGCATGCTTGGGTGTTTGCTGTGACATAGTTAAGTGTGTGTCTGTGCGGGGCCTCCACGCTGTCTGCATCTGAATTGTGCGTTGCCTTCCACCTCCAGCCGCCCTGTTGCATGACGACTGCAAGCGCGGCGCTCAGAACAGCTCTGGGCTGAGCTCCGGCCCTGACCGCGAGCCCGCTGCTCCCCCACCAGCATCCACACCTGCAGGGGGCAGCAGCGGTGCGGCACCGCAGCGTAAGTGCAGCACTCCTCCATGGGTGAAGAGTTAAGACTTCCTCATCTCCCTTCACTACTGCTGTACAGGCCAGGCCTCCTTCCCCCTGCTGCCAGCTTTGCTTTGTTCACGTCTGTCTGTCTGTCTCTGTCTGTCTGTCTGTCTGTCTGTCTGTCTGTCTGTCTGCCTGTGTCTGTGTTTGCCTCGGTGCAGGCAGTTCATCAGTTCTTGAAGATTACCAGCTGTATACACAAAACGTCCATCTGTTATTTGCTCTCTGTATACAAGATGTGGCGACGGCTTTAAGTGGGTGTGATTGGTTGAGCTTTGTGTGAAGTCACAAGCATGCGGTTTCTTAAACAAACAACAGTGTTGTCTGTGTTATTGTCCAGAAAGCTTCGCTAATGGGAGTGTGATCACACCGTGCTGTTGTGAGAGGGTTTGGAACATTAAGGCCAGGATTCTGGACTTGGAGGGTTTGTTTAGACTACTGAACTGGATTCCTCTGAGCCTCTAGGTTTATGGGATGGATGGAGAAGGAGATTTGGGGGGTATTCCATCAACCTCGCTAAAGGCCCAACCGGGCTTATTTCGATAAGTCTCGCTAATTTTAGTGAGAATTCCGTTCCATTAATGAGGTTAACGTGAATCCCAGCTTGGTAACCATGGGAATTTATGCCACAGAACTAACCTGCTCCGTAGCAGGTTAACTTTCAAGCTAAATTAAGCTGTGTTGCAAAAAAAAACAATCAGTCGGAAAACAAGTCCAAAAAGATGGTTCCTTCAACCTGTGCTCTCGTCACCTGTAGCCTACAACTTCAAAAATAGAAGTAGGCCTATAGAAATGTTTTTTCCGACAGTGCACCAAGCATGAATTTACACATTCACTAGCTCCAAAGAATCTATGAAGATTATACGATTAAATATGTTTTAACTTCACATGCGTGTGGTTCTAGGAATCGTGCTACTCTACGTCACTTACGTTCGGTGGTGGTGTAACGTGCAACGAGATGGCATTGCAAAGGAATTACTTTCTTGAGTGTTCGCAGACTCGCTTCCCATATTCCCATATGTATTAAGGCTACATTGTTTATCACCTTGATAATGGCATTTTTAGTTATAATCTTTGATAAAAGACATATGTCTACTGCTGATAAAGGGTCATGCACATTTGGTAGGCTGTCCAGTGACCGCTTTGCCAGTGGGCTTTCTTATATCTGATGCAAGCCAAAGGATAATTATTCTGTAGCCTAGGCAGCTAATAATTAAAACTGTTTCATGTGTCGACGGTTGTTCATGAATGTTAAATCAACTGTGTGCTACACAGATTAAATACTAGGCATAAATTGAATTGAAAGCCATTGTATTTTTTTTAGATAATTTTATTTCAAACACTTTGGGACTTATGGGAGACAATAGGCTATTATGTTGATAATAATTTATTTTACGACCACCTACACCTATAGACAATAAGTGAACTCTTTTAATATAAGAACGTAGGTTATAGATAGTTTTGAATATATGCCAAAGTTGTTTTTGAGTTTATACTATTTATTCATTCACTCGTTTTGTTAAGCATAGACTGTATAGTATTTGTGTTCAAGAGTGAAGCCAATCAAACTCGCAATTGATTTCAAACCATTAGCATTGCTGTTTTTTAAAATGTATGCTTTCATTATTCTCTAATTTCTGTAGGCAATCTATTTTTTCTCTCTGTTAAATTTGAAAATCCTGTAGATGGCGCTTGCCTATCGAACAGAAATCGTCTAGTATTGTCTTAATTTTACGACATATATCGTCTTTTCGTCAATCTACTGTTTTGGTCTACTTTTCTACCTCGTGCACAAGCAGAGATGAAGCTGAACTAAACCTCGCTTGAGAGTTCAGCCCCCCCCCCAATACACAGCACATTGTCTCATGAGGAAGCTTCCCCAACACACATATTGCACACTGCCCTCTCCCCACATACACAGCACACTATCCCATCTCCCCTGTCATCCCCCCAACACACACACCAAGACCCCTGGCAGTTGGGTTAGCCCCTTGAGCCGTGGATCTGCCCAAGGTTTCTTCCTTGGTAAGGGAGTTTTTCCTTGCCCCTGTTGCTCTTGGGTGCTCCTTGTTGGTGCCCCCCACCCAATCCCAATCCCCCCCCCCCCCCCCATTAATGCACAAATAGGCTGACACCAGACATAATTTCACTGCATTTCTTACTTCCAGTAACTATATGCATGTGACAATAAACTTCCTTGTATCCTTGTAATAAACGAGGCCAAGATGCCGATAACTTGAGTTAATGGAATGGCTTCAGCCCCAAGTGAAAGTCTACGCTAGTTCAAGCCGCCTTCATTAGCGAGGTTGATGGAGTACCCCCTTGGGGTGTCTTGTTAGTCAGATAGCACTTCTTGTCTTCCTCTCTCTCTCTTTGGGCTCCCATCCAGTCTGTTTCTGTGTTTTCCTTCATCAGCAAACATGGGCATAACTTTGCCTGGGAGATGTTAGTGTTGTAGGTCTTAGTTCAGTATAGAATGTGGGCTTGGGGTGGGTTGGGTGGGGATTAGGGCATGCGGTTCTGAGGACATTGCGGTTTAAGCCTCTGGTGGTGTCTCTGGTCATGTGATGATATTTGTCTTTGTCCTCTCACCTCCACACTCAGCTCGCAAGCAGGAGATCATCAAGATCACTGAGCAGCTGATCGAGGCCATCAACAATGGGGACTTTGAAGCTTACACGTGAGTATTACGACACCAGACCATCATCACCACCACCGCCCTGAGCCTTCTGTTCCCTCGCCATCCCCCATGATGGAGGCTCACGTTGTCTCCGCTCTTCTCTTACAGGAGAATCTGTGATCCTAGCCTGACCTCCTTCGAGCCAGAGACCCTGGGGAACCTGGTGGAGGGCATGGATTTCCACAAATTCTACTTTGAGAACCGTGCGTACAGTAGTTTCAAGGCAGAGCCCCACATGTCTGCTTTTTTCTGATTGATTATCAAGCCCTGTTGGCAGCACTAGGAAATCCAATAGCAACGTTCAGGGGAAGGAATGCACTGCCAAAGTTGGACGGTTTCCCAGCGTGTAGGTTGTTGTTAAGGGTTCACATTTGAGTCCAAAAAAGAAATCTGACCACCCTCTGGCGAAAAGTTATTTAATCTTTAAATAATGGCTGTTCAGTATGCGCCTCTATGCCCATTAATGTTTCACCAGCATCAAAATGGCACAGCTAAGGGATGTGATTAGTTGAGCTTTGTGTAAAGTCACAAGTATGTCACAAGCATGCAGCGCAATAGTGTTGTCTGTGTTACTGCCCGAAGAGCTTGACTAATGGGAGTGCGATCACACCATGCTGTTGTGAGATGGTTTGAAACATGGAAAGAATTTGGTCATGAAGTCTGTGTCCTTAGGAGTCAGACTATTCCACTGATTTATTCTTCCCACATACCACCTCCTGGATGTCAGGTTTTAGGGCAATCCATAATGTATGGGTTTGGAATCATGATCTGAATCAGACTGCATATTGAGACGAGTTTACTGTAGACTGAGCAGCAATAAGTGTCTCTGTAATCATTCACTTGATTCACTCGCAGACAGAGAGTCAACACTACTGATTTGAAAATGATTCACTGTGCACTAATAATAATAATAATAATAATAATAATAATACAGATGTACAAGTTGAAATCTGTAACTGTAAACAGATCAAATATAAAAACAACAAAACAAACAAAAAGTAGAAAGCCAAATACTATCTGTAAATATCCTTAAAGTCCTCTGTTGCCCCCTGCAGTACTGAGCAAGAACAGCAAGCCTGTGCACACAACCATTCTGAATCCACACGTGCACCTGATCGGCGAAGACGCGGCGTGCATCGCCTACATCCGCCTGACGCAGTACATGGACGCGCAGGGCCGCCCTCGCTCATGCCAGTCGGAGGAGACCCGCGTGTGGCACCGCCGCGATGCCAAATGGCTCAATGTGCATTTCCACTGCTCAGGCGCGCCTGCCGCACCGCTCCAGTGAAGCCCCAGCCAGCCACAGGTGGAGTCAGCCAGCAGGGCAGCAACACACACACACACACACACACACACACACACACACGCACACACACACACGCACACACACACACACACACTCTCACTCTCTCTCACACACACTCTCACTCTCTCTCACACACACACACACTGTTTCTGTACTCTCAAACCCCCCTCACACACCACAAACATTCAACAGCAGAGGACTGATGCTCTAGTCTAAAGCATTTAGAGTCTAAAGCTTTCGTTTTAACTAGTTAGTACTTACACACACACACACACACAGTGGTCCTCCTGGTAGCGATTGGTTCTAGCAACATCAAGATGCTGGGTTCAAAACCCCCAGACAACACACACACAAGTATACTGTACTGTCAGTTAATGAGTACAGAGCACATACAAATATGCACATTTGCTGGTTTGTTCACACAGGTATGAAATACACACATACTTGTAACACTCACAGATACTTAAGTCTGTCCTCTTCCATGTCTCTAGCTTGCCTGAAGTCTGAAGCTGATTGGAGCATTTCTTCTCCGTGGTCGGATTGGCGCCAGGAGTCTGGCTGGAAGAGACCTGTTGAAGATTAGGAACCACAAGGGATTAAAAAAACAACCTTACAAAGTAAAACACATATATTTTAAAAAAAGCCTTTCAGGCAATACCACCACCACTACTACCACGACCTCCTTTTGAGTCCAAACCCTTAGACCAGGGGAGCGTGGGGCTGGGCCACTCCTAGTCTTCTGGATGGTGCATGCTTCTGATGGCCCTCAAGAGGGCGCTGTCTTGTCCTTTCTTCACCATCTGTTTTGCCTGTTGTTCGGAGAAGTTGTGTTTTTTATTTTTATTTTAAGGGTGTTTCGCAGTATTAACATGTGCAACCTATTTGAAACTTCACGTCAAATCGAGGACTGAGAGGTTAATTGTCGATTGCAGTTCAGAAATGTGAATTCTGCTCTTTTTGTTTTTTGTTTTGAAGAGCACACACCTTTTAGTGAGTGGTGATGTGAGAATTCCTTTATTCCTGTTTGCTTAACACAAATCTTAACATGTTTGTGTTTGTTTATTTGTTTGTTTTGTACGCAGAGATGTGGGGTGGGATGAGGCCTCAAAGGGAAGGGATAAAGACTAAATTATGTATAACTAATATGAGAAGTTAAAAGCACCAAAGTGTAGACGTTAGACGTATTTAGAAGAGACGTTTTAATGTTGCTTTTGTTGGGGGAGGGAGGGAACAGGGGATCAAATGTAGGAGTGTTTTTTAAAGTATTCTCTTGTGTTTTTGTGGAACTCTTGATTTTTATCTCCTGAATGATATACTCCTGCTGTATTTGAAAGTATTTAGTGTTTAACAGAATTGTTTTAAAAGGGGAGGGGGTGAACAGGGGCTTTATTTAACATTGTTATGTATTCATAGATATTTATACAGAGAGAGGTTAAAGTCTTTAGTGTCAGGCTTTGGGGAGTGGAGGAGTGCGTAATGTGTGTGTGTGTGTGGGACTGTATGAGAGAGAGAGTGTGTGTGTGTGTGTGTGTTCTCCAGCTCATTGCTGGCCGTGTTGTGCTTTTTTCAAACTTTTTTCCACCCCTCTTATCTCCCACTCGCATGGGAACCAGATGTCATGAGCTCTGATTGGCTGTGGACCTCAGTGCTCCCGCCTACTCTTGTGTCCTCAATGCCTCCCTCCCTCCCCTCTGGCGGTCAGAACCTGAAGTTGCAGAACACTCACCGTTTGTTTATGATTGGCGTTCCGGCGGTTTCAGAGTTCACTGTTACTGTCTCCGATGCACAAGGGGGCGCTAAACACTACAACTCGGCCCACCGCTCTCACTTCTGCACACAAGCACTGATCTCAAAGCCCTTTTTTAATGCATATCGTTTTTTTTCTATTCTCTCTTTCTAAGCATGTTTGGTTGGTTCGTTTGTTTCTGGTTATAGGGTGGGGGAGGGGCGGGGGAAATATGGCCTGTACTGTTTTTGCACATAAGCTTGAGACTCTATGCTGTTCTTGTTCACGTTCTGTGGACTCCCTCTCTATTCTCTCTGCAACTTCAGGTTATTACTTCCCTTCCAAGGGTCGTTCCCTCGCTCTCTCCCTCCCTCCCTTTCCAGAGGAGAGGGAACCCGACATCCAGCCCGTAGCTAAGGAAGCCCACTCCGTTTGTCCGCCCACTTGCATGTCCAGTGTCCTCAATGTTCAAGTCCTGTTCTGAGATTGTGTGGTCTTTTTGTTGTCCCCCCACCTCTACACCCCCCTTCTCCACTTTGCTGTTCGCTGTTCCTTGGTGGCAAGGGTGGGATGGGCTATGCGGTGACACAGAAACACTGGGTGTGCTGGGGGTGTGGTGATTGGTCAGATGGTTATCGAATGATGTTGGATTGGTGGAATAGAAGGATGGAGAGTAGCATGGGATAGAGGAAGGCTGAGGGGCTAAAGTTAAGCTGAAGGCAATCGAAAGTTTGATGACGTATTTGTTGCTGTTTTTGTTTGTAAGTGTTACTTCCTGTTTAGTATTTGTAGTGTTGGTATTAGCATTTGGTATGACAAATCTGATCTGTTGTGCTGGAGCTGTACGTACTTATCTGGTGGCGGTCACTCACGGAGGGATGGACCCAATCACTGAAGTCCCCTCTTTCCGTCCACCCCTGTGCTTGCACACGCACACACACGCGCGCACATGCGCACACACACACACACACACTCTCACTCTCACTCTCACTCTCACTCTCTCTTACACTTGGTTATACTGTACTACTACCCAATACATTCACTCGCATTAACACAGAGCTCAATAAACATATAACTGAAGGGCACGGGTACATTTACACATGCGCGCACACACACACACAAACACAGACATGTGCTATGAGCTCCCTTTAAAGAACATATCTGTGTGTCAATGGTGTATCAATTCAGCACTGTTTTTTTCACTGTAGAAAATGTTGTGTGTGTATCTTGTAATGCCGGAGGGTCATGCCTGCTATGTGACCCTTGTTGACCTTTGTGTCGAGCCATCGTGCTTTGCTCCATAGTGTTTGTTGATACAGGGCAGAGAGGAGACATGGGGGGGATCACTATCAGGAAAGGATAAAAATTGCAGTCTATTTTCAAGACTTTTTTAACAAACAAAAAGAGAGTAAGTCCAAACTCTGCCCAAGTCCTCACATGTGTGTTTTGTCGTGAGCTGCCCCCTCACCCCGCACCGCGTGACGGCCGACCGTGCCACTCCTCAGGGGCACACTGTGACACCTACCCAACCTTCGCCATCAGACGCCCCACTCCGTCCTAACGCCCCCGCGCCAACCTTGCAATGTGTAGTTCTGACTTGCGTGATGTTTTAACTGTACCGTTCAGTCCTCTTATGGAGGGTGGGTTGGAGGTGGGGCTGGGGGTGGGGTCGCAGTGGGCCTGCATCGCTTTCTCACGCCCACTGAGCTTCCACCGTCACCACCACCCTTCCCACCTCGTACCCGTTCCCCCACCCCCCACTTCCGTCTTGACCTCACTGTTGTGTCGTTCATTCAGCCTTGGGAATGTTCATTTGTAAGAGTTTAATGCAGTTTGCTTAAAAGCCGCCATATTCCAGTAAAAAAGAAAATAAAACAAGACTTTGAAAGGGATGACCGAGAAACAGATACGATAATCATGGTCTGAACATGATCCCCTGTGTAGTACTATGAGAGCCTTGATGTACTCAAAAAATAACAACTCCTGAAAAGCCACTCACTTTTAACTACTAAACATATATGCAGTTTTACAAGTGGAGGAAATATGCATGTCTACTTTCTGGTAATAATTTTCACTGTCTGTGTTTAGTTAAAAAATGGCAATCTATATATGTTACCTGCATCCTCAAGGTAATGAAATGGCTCTGTCTCAGATACTAAAATGAAGTGATGTACAATGTTTTTTAATGGACAAAAAGATTAACAAAGCCTTAGCTTGGTATGTTCCCCTATATTAGTGAATTTATTGCATTTAAACCATATGCTATGGGGCTTCATATGACTATACTCTGAGTTTTAAATTGGATGCTGGATTTTTGCATGATCATATGATTAATAAAACTATGAATTAAAAAAAAATATCAAGTGTTTGTTTGAATGTTGGTAGATCATCATAGATTTGTTATTGAAATGATCTGAAGGTATTTAATAAAAATAACATTTCAATGCTGGTCATGTCTTTTTGTCTTTTGCACTGAAGACCATTTGGTATTTTGAGCTTCAGACAGTGTGGTACACTGCCCCAACTTTAGACACCTTACCCGGGTGTAAATTTGAGAAGATTAATCATAGACTAAATTAGTTTGACCATCCAGTCACCACTCACATAGCACTTGCATACTGACACGGCCTCATCCATTGTCTGAGCACCCCTCCTGTTATATTTAGATATTAACCCACCACTGGTGTGATGTTTATGCTGATAACTTTAACTAACCTCTGAAGAGCATTCTGCAAACGCAGAACTAAGCTCAGAAAAATATATGATAAGCTTATAGCCAATATGATATATCTTGTGGCCAAAAATATGTTGAAAACAACTAAACAGGGTGCACTTGAGGCTTCTGAATTGGATTAAGACGACAAAATATGATGACAGAGGGAAGAAATCTATAATTTAAAGGTATAGCTGACTGACTGTAAAGCTCCCATCACTGGCCACGTCCACCATCGGTGAATGGGCTGAAGTTCTGGTATGGGTAGCGTCGGCGGTCATCGCTATTTCATAAGGGCTTCCAGCAAGGGATTAGACTCGTTTGGCAATCACAGCAGAATAACTAGGCAGCTGTAGAGGCAGATTACTCTCCTGCTCTTGAAAACAAGGTGTCACTATGTCTCCTCTAATTTCCTTTGAGTCTGGCCTTTCTGATGACTGGGCTGCTGCATTGGGGAACTAGGTGTCCTGTTGTCTGGTGGCTGACCAGGCAGCCCCTAAGCCCCCATGAGCACAACTTCACTGTAATTGGCTCATTCACTCCCTCACTCTCCACCTCAAGCTGGTGTGTGGTGAGCGTTCTGGCGCATAATGGCTGCCGTGCATCACCCAGGTGGGTGCTACACATTGGTGGTGGTTACTAGTGATGACCCCTAATTATTATTATTCACTGTAGAGGGGTCTTTTCCAGTGTTGGGAACATCCTCGTATTTAATACATAATGCACTACATGTGGAATAACCATGACGTACTGTAGATATTCATTAAATAGTGCACAATGTGGCGAATGAGTGGATGCCTATTGTGTTGCTGAGTGAGTACTGAAAAGTGAACTCTTAGGTTCTGAAATGTCACACATCAATCATATGCTCACTGACATCAGCGCAAATGATAATTTCTAGTTGTAACTGACTACATGGAACGCCCATGAGTTACAGTGCAGTCATAGGAATTAGGTTAATATGTGAACTTTCTCAGAGGGGACTTCCCTCACCATAGGGAAAACTCTTCATGTTTTGTTTGTGTGAACCTGGTTGGAGCGGCCAAGTTGGATTCTGATGTGTAACCTGATTAGGAGCATCTTGTCAATATATGAGGAATTTTCTTGTGACCTCCACCTGGGAAAATATGTTCTCTGTTAATAGTTTGTTTATTTCACTAAGAAGGGCTGGAGCTTCAGAATTCCTCAAATTAAAATAACTTTAGGGATATACCTTGTAGGGCATACAGTATCTTTCAAATTGTCAAGTCAGTGGGTGCTAATACTATCCACTACATGACTAGTTTGACTAAAAAAGATTTTGATAACCTCCATCACAATCTCTCTCTGCATTATGAAATAAAAATTAAAACGATACCGTGTTTTAATGAAATGTGTGAAATCTTCTTTGAGTCTCAGGTGTCAGGGGAATGTGATATTTACCTGAAGCTCCCATTGCAAGTAGTTTCTCTGATGTCACACCATTCTCATTATATCAGAGTAAGTGCAGGGTTCTGGGGGCACAGGCCTATTTTTGGAAGGGTATCTTAGCAGTGTCCTCTGAGTGACAGCACAAGTGTGCTGTTGGACCCTCCCTTCATCCAGCACAAGATTCCACTGGACTCTCACCCTTTTGCCTGCTCTCTCTCTCTCTCTCTCTCTCTCTCTATTTTAACTCCCTAAGTCACTGTATCCCTATCAGCAGCACACTGGTCAGGGTGTTGGGTGTGTGTGTTTATGTGTGTGTGTGCGTGTGTGTGTGTGAGAGAGTATGTGCATACCTGCGCATGTCTGTTGTGTATATCCATGTGTGTGTGTGTGTAAGAGAGAGAGTATGTGCGTGCCTGCGCATGTCTGTTGTGTATATCCATGTGTGTGTGTGTGTGTGTGTATGTGTGTGTGTGCGAGCGAGGGAGGGAGGAAAGGATAGCGAGAGAGAGTTTGTCCAGGTGCTGGAGTGGGCAAACGGAAATCAGCCACAGGACTCTGTAGCAGCTCTTTGAGAGAGAGAGACAGAGAGAGCCGGTCCCTAGCTCTGAGACAGGGTCCCCCCGCGAAAAACATGGAGACAAGATGCTGAGGGCCCACTAAAAGCCCCCTGACTGATACACTGGCAAAACGGACACACAGTCACACTGCGGGACAAGGCCGGCGTGAACGCCATGGTGGCTGAGGAGGTCATTATCACCCTGTCCGGCGGAGCGCCGTGGGGCTTTCGGCTACAGGGAGGTGTGGAATGCCAGAAGCCCCTTCAAGTGGCCAAGGTACAGGCTTCTCGGGGGAGAAGTCCATCCGTTTCATTTCTGAGCATTGATGAAACATTTTGAATATAGATGTAGGACATTAAGCTCAAGAAGCACTGAAATACTAGCCTGGAAAACCCAGGGTACTGAAATACCATTGTACTGTGTACAAGTGCTTTAAAGTAATGTGTGGGATGTGAGCGCATGGCCAGAGGTAGAGGCCCATCCCTTGATGTGTGTCTGGTGAGTGGAACAGGGCCTCATGTGGAGACAGTCCAGTGATTGATAGTGCAGTGAACTTTAAGCATATAGCTTGTGTATCTATGGCAGAGCTGGTTAATCTACATACTTTACGTTTCTGGCTCCTTGTTTTCGTTCTGCGGGAAGAGTAGCATATAGTTGTGAATTTTGGGAGAACAGCATTGCCAAGGAATTAACTCACAAATGCAAATCAGTCCGTTTCTATTACTCACTTACTTTCTATTATGCACAGAGCACCAGGTATGCAAGCTGGATGATGACCTAGCCAATATATTATATGTTAATGCTGCAAAAAGATCATATACACTATGACATCTTTTATGCTTATTAAAGTCCTGTTTTTGCTTACATTCTCTGCTTACAAAACTGGCATTTCCTCGGCAGTATATATACAGACTACTGAATTGGAATTAAGACGTAAAATGTAATAATGGATGCCCACAATACACATTCCAGCTAGCTGCCAAAATATTTTGTGATGGATCTTGGTGTCTTCCTTTAGTGTGTATTTGAGTCTCCCTGCAGACAGGATATAAATGCCCATACAGTGTGTGTTTCTGTGAATGCCCAAACTCTGTCTGAATTTACAAGTGTTGAGCTTGCGGAAAGTTATTTTTTTCATGGGGGCTATTCTGGTAGATGGTGCAGCTATAGCTGAAGCTCCAGATGGGGTTGCCTTAAGGTCAGGAGGGGGCTGGTTTCAGGCTGGAGGAAACATTTCCTGATTTTATTTTGGTTTTAGCGAATATAAAGACAACAGCAGCAGACATTTATCAGTTCTGATAAATGTTGGAACTAACATGACAATCATTTCATAGCCACTTGATGGGAACTAAAATGACACAAAACTGGATCAACTGCCTTTATTTATTATCTGAGTATATTAATGAGGTAGTAGTCAGACCTCTAATATACTTGACATACTCACATGACAACCACAATCATTTCATAGCCAATTGATAGGAACTAACATGACACAAAACTGGATCAACTGCCTTTATTTATTATCTGAGTATACCAATGAGGTAGTAGTCAGACCTCTAATACACTTGACATACTCACATGACAACCACCTGTGTTGTGTCATAGATCAGCTGTCTTGTAAGTAAATAGGTCACAGTAATCTCCACTGGTCCTTGGAGGTGGACAGCATGTGGCTCACACACTCCCAGCTTCCCTCCCTCCAGTCCCTGATCCACACCATCTGACCACTGGTTCCTCAAGGCGGTAGTGGCGGGCCTTGTTTGTTTGGAAGTGTCTCTCTCTCTCTCTCACACACACACACAGGTGTTGGTCTGACGGTGGCAAAGTGTGGGGTGCTTTTGCCTTTGAGCGAGGGGCCCGCTGATAATGTGATGACAGCGATCATGAGATGAGGCACAAGTACCACATACAGACTCAGTGGTGGTAAGCACCTGTGTCTTGAGGCTGTAACAAGCCCCCAAGGAGAGTCACTCACTCACAGTTGACATCCTCCCCACAATTAGTTACACAAAGTCAGGAGCCCATTGGCTGGATTAGCGGCGGAGGGTCTTTGATTTAATAACATCACAAATGCCACTGCTGGGTATTTTGGGGGTGAGGGTGATTGATTGGTCCCATGTTTGACCTCCAGCGCGTCTATGTCCATACCCTTCACCAGGGCAACCATCTTGACATTTGTTTATAAAACAAGCGAGTGGACTGTGGCGTAGCTGGAGGGGATGGCACCAGACCAGATGAAATGCTCATGGCACTGTCTTGGCTTGGCTGACATTTCACCACCAGAGTGGGAGGACAGAGACACACTTATGTTGGCATTTCGACAGTGCCCAAGTCTAGTCTCACTGTACAACCCGACATACAAATACGGCCTTCAACCAAATGCAGTAACTGAAAAACAGCTGTTTCAAGAATGACAGGCCTCCCGTTGTATGACTCTTTATAAACTCTCAAAATATTCCTTTACTGTACATCGCACACTTATTTTTAGGTTCATATAAATCTATTCTCACTCACATCTGATGACCATAGGAATGCACAGGGTCTTGGCACCTAGCCTGTGCTTCCTGCTGTGTAAATGTGTGTTGCTGCTGTTGGAATCTTCCTCTGCTGGTGCAGGTACGGAAGCGGAGTAAGGCATGCCGAGCGGGTCTCCGAGAGGGGGACGAACTGGTCTCCATCAACGAGAGCCCATGTGGATGCCTCTCCCATGCCCAGGCAATGACCCTTATCGACAGCTCTCCCGGCACCTTACACATAAGAGTCAAGAGGTCAGACATCTGTCCTAAAAATGGATTTCTATTTATAGCTTCAAAATGGAATCATTGTTATTATTATAGTTGTTGTTTTTGCTGCTATTGTTGTTGTAAGCAAAACTAATATTTAAAAACAACAATGATAATGATGATTTTTATCCAGAATTGCTTATAATAGCAATCCTTCTCTTTTTTAAGGATCATGACATTAGTTAATGTTGATGGTTGAACTGTGATTGCATGTGAGATCCTCAGTGTCATGGTGGCACAGTAACTTACAGTCCAACTCACCCCTCCCCTCCCCTTGCAGGGCTCCAGCTGGTTTCCAGTCGGTGGTCCTCCTGCCCCGCGCCCCATCGCCCCGAATCGATAAAGAGTACCGCGCCGCGCTGAGAGACATGTCCCCCTCCGGCTCCAGCAGACACCAGCAGACGGCCGTGCGGCAGGTCCACAGAGGCTCCTTCCTGTCCCCTACTGGCACTGGCACGAGCCGCAGCGGCCTCACCTCCCCCCCAGGCAGTGAGGCGTACTACGGCGAGACGGACAGCGATGCCGATGTGGTGGCCCAGGAGCGACAGAGGCGCCAGAAGCGACGCAGCCCCAGCAACAGTGTCCCAGGCAAGGCTGGCCGCGCATCCCCCGAGGGCGGTGAGACTTCGGAGATGAGCGGTTACGACAGCGCGCCAGACCCGTCCTTCGGTTGCCCGGAGATGCTGCCGGGCGTGGCTCGCCGGGAGGTCATCTACCAGCCGCCTCCGTCCACCGCCTGGTCCTCGCAGACCTCCACAGAGACATCATCCATGAGCGCAGACGACCAGGGCCCCCAGGAGGACAGCGGCTTTCAGGACCTGCACAACGTGCCCCTGGTGTCCCCGGAGAGGGCCAAAGAGGCCCTGATGCTGAGCTCCCGCGGGCAGTTGGTACCCATGGTAGGGCCTTTAGACGTGCCCGTGGATGAAGAACTCACCGTGACATACATGGATAAGGCCAAGCAAGCGAGTAAGTGGGTCATATATTTATTTCTTGCCATTCCTATTTCCTGCAGTACATTTCCAGCTGATTTAGTTCTAGTCAGAATACCTAATTCCACCCCAAGTAATGGGAAGTAGCTAACTTACTTACCAAAAACTGCAGCAACATACTTAGTTATAGCGTTTACATATTTCTGGGCATACCACTATGCTGAATTGATGCATAATATTAGGTGAAATTCGAACTCATCTGTAGAACACAGGGGAAAAAGAAGTTAACCTCCACAGCATGATAGGACTACTCTTGGCTTTCAAATGCCACTCTTGTTTATTTGTATTATGTCAATTGTAAGCTATATTTGTCCTACTGAAACAGTGGAAAAGAACAATAGACACAAGCCTGGCCAACAAGGCCGCTGCGCTTGAATGTTTGGAGTGACGAAAAAACTAATCAAAAAACACTTGAGACGTAGGCCAATTCTGTGGAGGGTTATTTCCTGTGTGCAAAGCACTTTATCTAAGTAGCATTGTAGATAAATATCACTTACTAATTAGTTTTTGTCACTCTAATCAATTGAAACTCTGAATAGATATCCTCTCAGATAACTAACCAACACAGGTCTTGAGTGACAATATGCCAGCCAACATGAAATGCAGAGGGGCAGCAGAAGCAGTCACCCTTGGTCTGTCCACATCGGACTGGTACTATATTTGTCCTCTGGTTCAGTGGTCTGATAACCTGAGCACTGCTTCTCCTAGCTGGCACAGGGACCTACAGCTGCTATCTGGTATCAAGTAGCAGACTCACTCTTCCCCTCCTCCCTCCTTCCCTCTCTCTCTCTCTCTCCTTCCCTCTCTCTCTCTCTCTCTCTCTTGCCTTCCTTCCCTTCCTCTCTGCCCTCCCTTTCTACTTCTGTCTCCGTGTCCTTCTACATGTGTTCTTTAAATCACTCACTCCTCTACTATCCCACATTAGCCTACTATACATTAAATTGTACACCTCTTGTACTACTCTTCAGCATTTCTAGTCAGTTCCAACTCTTTATCTACAGTACTTGTCAATCCCAGGAATCACTGGGTTTACATATTTTGGCTGACACATTGCAGGACACTTTTGCATGCCTCTAGCCCACATGTACAACAACAGCAGACTTGCAAATCCATACACCTATAAACACACAAACTGACGCATGTGAATTTTACTATTAATAGTTGGCCAGTTGAACTTTGCTAGACATAATAAACAGCTGATATATGACACAGTAATGATCACAGTTAAACAGCTGAAGAATGTGTGCCTGTCAGTAAATGATCCTGAGATGTTGAGCTGCATGGTTGGTTTGAGTTGTATTATCATGTTGATAGTTATTGTTATGGATATTCAGGTCTTTACAAGGCATATTTTGCTAATTTAGGTCTGTCAACTGTCTATTCGGCTATCAACATTGCTGTCCTTATCTTTAATATCACAATATCTGTGATTGATGAGAACAAATGTAGTTCAGAAGCTCGGAATTCTTCCTTGGTTGAGAGAACACTCACAAAAGACTTACAACTTGTGCACCTGATCTCTCCTCTAAACTGGAGCACAGGAGGCCTGTGGCTATTTGAGAGTCCTGTTTCCAGAGGACCAGCAAATATAAGGCCATAAATCTGCAGATCTGCCTCTTAACACATACGTCATGGTCAAACATCTTCTCTAAGCATTTCACTCTGTTTATTTATTTATTTTTATTTTCAACAAGCTGCGAAGTCTAGTTTGATTTTATAATACAGAGAATGTGTCAGTGTCACATAAGTGAATTTGTGCTTGCTTTGGTGTGGGTCACTTTACTGTTTACTGTTAATTTGATAAGCCACAGGCATGCAAAAAGTTTTCTTCCCCGGATATGGAATCGTGTCACTTCAAAAAGATGAACGCTGCTAAATGGATTCCTCTGAGGCATCCATGGAGATGGATGCTTGTTAAATATACTCCCAAAGCTGATTTTAGACCCCGATGTCAGCAAAGGTCTCGCTAAGATCTACCCATTAATCAGTCACTTAACTGCAATGTGATCATGACCATCTGGGTACGAGCAACTATCATGGTGCGTGATGTTAAAGCAATACTATGGTGGTATGAGACATGTTGAATCAATGTTAATATTTTAGGGAAACTGTGTCTACAGAGATATAACATGTGCTGTTACACCTGCACAGAACCACTAAACGTTTCAACCAACTTCAACCAACTCAGCCTTGAATTTTCTGTTTCTTTGTTCCCTTTGGTAGAACTGAACCGTGGTGATACAGGCCAAGACAAGCAAGTGAAAGAGGCGCGTACTAAATGCCGCACCATCGCCTCACTGCTCACAGATGCCCCGAACCCCCACTCAAGAGGTGTGCTGATGTTCAAGAAGCGTCGGCAGCGCTCCAAGAAGTACACCCTCACCAACTTTGGCAGCGTGGACGAGGAATTGCGGCAGGACTCTCAGGAGGAGGAAGACGGCATGTTCCCGGGTAGCGAGTCCGAGTTTGATGAAGACGGCTTCTCTGCCGCACCGGATCCGACTTGGGACAGCGACTATATGGACATGCTGGAGAGACGCTCGGCCAGTGCAGTGGGCCATACTGAGGAGGCTCCCAGCCCAGGGCTCACCGGCACCTCCGGCAAAGGGGCTCAGCTGTTTGAGCAACAGCGGAAGAGGGCAGATGAGCATGCCAAGAGAGCAGCCATTGCACAGGCCCAGACACAGGCGCAAGTGCAAGCGCAAGTGCAAGCTCATGCTCATGCTTCAGCACAGCTACAAGGACAGATGCAGATGCAGAGCCAGATGCAACCAGAGGTGCAGGCAGACACTGTACCTGTGCACATCCAGGCATTCACACAGCCAGTTACCCAGCCACTCACACAGCCCGCTCCCCAACCACAACCTCAGCTAATGCAAGTACAGCCTTCCCCCCAGCCCCCACCAGTTGCTCCTAAACCTCAACAGCATCTAAGAGAGGCCATGCCACCCACACAGAACCCCCCTACCATACCTCCTGCTCCAGTTGTAGCTGCTCAGCCTCTTTCAGTGGTGACCAATGGAGATGCCATCATACCCCAGGGCAATGTCATGTCACTAGCCCCACTGGCAACAGGCCCAGCAGTGTCCACTCTCACAGCCCCATCTCCGACTCCACTTCCAGAGCTTCCCTCAAGCTCAGTTCTGAACCGGACAGCTCGGCCATTCGCTCCAGGTTTCATCAGCAACCGTGCTGCGACTGCACCAGTTGTCTTCCGCCCCTCTGTGGCTAAAAAGTCCCCCCGGCCTGTCTCTGTGGCTGTTGTGCAACATCCCTTCCCTGCAGCTGATGAAAGGGCCATAACTGCTGTCTCTTTCCCTGCCTCTTTGTCTGCTCCTTCTCTTGCCCCTGCTCCTGCCCCTAAACCTGCCCCGCCTCCTCCAGTGATGGTTCCCAGTACTGCTCCAATGGCCATTACTATGGTTCCACTTTCTGCTCCAGTTGTTCAGGCTGACTCCAGTATCCCACTAGGACCCATGAGTCCTCCAGTCTCTTTAGTTCCTGCTGTACCTATCCCAGCCCCAATACTCATCTCTGCTCCTGCCCCAATACCCATCTCTGCTCCAGCCCCTATACCCATCTCTGCTCTTGCCCCCATGCCAGTTTCTGCAACCATCCCTGCTTCTCCTCAGCTTGCCAGGATATCCTCCTCTGTAGAGAACATTCAGGCAGCCTCCATGGCCATCCCTCCTCCAGTGCCGCCAATAGAACCA
Source organism: Alosa sapidissima (assembly GCF_018492685.1). Taxonomy (NCBI): domain Eukaryota; kingdom Metazoa; phylum Chordata; class Actinopteri; order Clupeiformes; family Clupeidae; genus Alosa; species Alosa sapidissima. Next base: position 16,219,230 of record NC_055972.1, on the reverse strand, counting down.
CCTGCTCCTGTAGCACCAGTTGCACCTGTGGCACCAGCTACTATGGCAATGCCTGTACCACCTTCACCCCCAGCCTCTGCTCCAGCACCTGCACCAGCTGCTGTCTGTAGCTTTGACCTCCCAGCATCACCGCCAGTTATGCCCCAGTCCAGACTGAGAGGCACCACAGCAGGGGGACGCACTGGTATCTTGGAGGATGCCCGTCGGCGGAGCTCAGGCAGGCGCATGTTCCAGAAGCCCGAGGACAAGAAGAACTCACCCAACCCCACACTGCTGTCCATGGTGCAGAACCTGGATGAGAGACCAAGACACAGGTATTCAGATCCTGTCTCATATGATTACAACGAAGAGGACACGGAGGAAGCTGGGGGTAAAGTTCCTCCACCGGTGGCCCCAAAACCACGCATCATACCTGAAGTCTCCCAGATCCCCCAAGCAGAAGGGAAGGGGGCTGAGCTGTTTGCCCGCAGGCAGAGTCGGATGGACCAGTATGTGGTGGACTCGCCAGTCTCACCAACCTACCCACCCCAGCCGGCCCCCCAGCCATACACAACAAATATACGAGACTCATCACCTACTCAGTCTCTTCCTTCACAGTGGAAATATTCCCCCAATGTCCGCGCTCCTCCACCTATTGGCTACAACCCCTTGCTTGGTCCCAGTTTTCCCATGGGACCTCAGCATGATAATGCTAGATCATCAGATGCCATGAGGGGAGGCCGGGGTGGTTATGGCACTCAAAGAGAAGGAATCAAAGCCCTGGACTTCCTGAGGAGGCAGCCATACCAGCTCAACTCTGCCATGTTTGGTGGAAACTACATGCAGGGCCCCAACCAATCCCAGATGCAGCAGAGAGAGGGTTATACTCTGAATGCACCTCGCCAGATCCCTGTCAAGGCTGCACGTGTCTACGAGATCAAACGGTTCTCCACACCCACACCAATGTCTGCCCCGACAATGGCCCCAAAAGTTATTGCCCCACGCTCCGCCACCACACTTGGAGACCGTATATCACGCTCTGACATGATATCTCCACCACCGGCACCCCAACCCCGTCCTTATGCCCCAGTTTCTGCCCCTGAACCTGCCCATGTTCCATTCCCTCCAGCCGCTAACACCGGGGGTCTTCCTGAGCTACCCAAAATCTCTGCTAACCCCGTTCCCAATGCCCACCCTCTCCCTTTCGTCCCGACTGCCTCCACGTCAGGTATGTCCTACGGTGGCCTGCAAGCTGCCAAGCAGTTCAAGAGTGCACCTGAGCTTTATACCCTGCCTCCCCTAAGGCCCGCACCTGTCCAGGTGCCCAAGCCACGCTTTGTCGCCACACGAGTGGGCATCCAGCCCCGCGTGTGGAGGCCTGGTGCCCTGCCACATTGATTGGGTGACCTCATCAGCCTCCCTTGAAGTCAGAAGTCACCAGTACAATGAGGTCCCACTATGCATTTTCATACAACCAACTTGGCTGCCAAAACTGCTAACAATGCTCCAAGATTGTGAAAACATGCAAAAGGTATACATCATAGAATTCAAAGTTAGTTTGTGATCAAATGTATAGCTCATTAAAAAACTGTACCCATTCATGTTCAGTGTTTAGAATGCTCAACAATTATCTGAATCATCTGATGGTTTACAAAAATCAAATAAAAGAAAATGTGATTCAAATGCTCAAACCTAATACATATTTTGTATCTATTGTCAGCTGGCCACTTGGCTGGTTTGTCATTGCTATTTTCATTAGCCAGTATAATCACCTCACAAATTCTAAGCTTTTTTCGGATTTGAGTGGTGTGCCCAATTATCGGTGCCACTGATAAGTGACTTTAACCACAGAGAATTTGTGGCTTGTAACTAACATAAGTCTGTCAGCCACGCAGATGCTTTCCCAAATTATCTATGAGAGAGAATTTTATCATGACATATTTCTGAAACTTAAACCACAGCATCACATAGGGGACATTCATGAAATCCAACACATATGATCATCGTTATAAAATGGGGTCAATGATTTGAGCTGGGAGTTCATGTAACAGAGTTGAGTACTACCATTGACTGCATGAAGGCTTTGAGCTGGCTGGGAAATTGAATGTACAGGTTCACTCAAACAATTTGTGTCAGATGCAGATGCTTTTGTTTTCTAGAAACGAATGTGATGTGCTTAGAACTGAGTATCTCAGAAAATGCTTTAGCCACTCCTGGATTAGGCATATCTTCTGGTGAAAAAAATTAAATAGACTCCAGGAATTGGTTGGATCCCTGAGGTCTGAAAACTTGCCAGAAGTGCTGCTATGCTGAATTGAGTCAGTCTTTTACATCAACTTAATTTTCCAGTTAACTAAGTTAGCCTGATAATTGTATGTGCTACATTTGTTGGAACCTCAAAACAGAACACAGGCTTGAGCAAAATGTGCCATATCTGTTTTTACGCCGTGCACTCTAACTCTGCTTTGTTAAAAAAATATACTCCACAGCAAAATATGCTGAGCTTGAAGACATAAAAAAGTACTTCGATGTCTTCGACCTGCTGAATGAGCTCTGAGTAAAGAACTAGTTGAACTAAGATTCAGGTAGGGATTTTAGCAGTTACAATATTCAACCCTCTTTCACAGTGAAGAAGAGCATAGTTGTACTGTGAAGTTAATGCTGACTGCAGTGAGAAGACATGAGGTTTGCATTTGTGTTCCATGCTTTGGCCCAGACAGGTCAATCAGAAATAATATCTCTTTTGGCAAGGCCTGAACGGAACAGGTGTTCTGCTGTCATGGCCTATTTGTGGAGCCACATAAGCAGTAAACTAGCCTGGAACACCACTGTCTTGGTGTTCGGTGTTCAATCTCATTACTCAAAATGCATAAAACTGAGTGCTAAGATAATGTTAAATGTTTTGAGAGGGGAAAAAAAAGAGAAAAAAAACTTTGATTGCTGCTTTAACCTATTTTCTGTAAGGTCAAACTGATTTGTGATGGAAACGTATGAGGCAAGTTTAAGACAGCAACAGAAACTGGACACAAAAGGTTCCTGGTTGGTGATGCAGGTTGAGATGTACTTGCTACATAATGCTAGTTTAGATCATCACCACACATGGAAAAAGGAAGGAATTTTATAAGAAGGGTCTATCAGAATTGATAAGGTTCCTAACTGCCAGATACCCTTTTTTTGCTACTAGCCTTGTTTTTCTTTTCAAGACAATGCAGCAGAAGGGTCAAGTGTCATTTGAACCGACTTATTGACTGTATATTGAAGTGTGAATTCCCTCAGCCTTCAGTGATGTGAGGAAAGTGATAACGAACGACTGGGATCTAAGACCTTGTTTGAGAATGTAGAGGGAGCAATTGAGAGAGACAGAGATGCAAAGAAATTCCACTATGTGTCTTTTTTCAGTATGAAACACTGACAAACCATTGAAGAGAAAGTAGGAGTAAGACCTGGCAAGATTGAAACGGTACAATAAATGTAGACCGTTATAAGTGAACATGGACATTACCGTGAGAACAAACTCTTTGGAGATTCCTGTAAAGAGAGCCAGACTACAGTAAGTGTAACAGGTAATATTTCTTTTACCAGAGCCTTGATAGGGTCCATTATCACTCTCCATGGCAATGATGTTTTTTGTTATTTCTGGCTGTTTTATTTGATTGAAAATGAAAGCTTGCATAAAGTAGTTTGTGTACATTGTGTACTGCTGTCTTGATCAATCATTCTGTTGAACTTGTACTTTAGAAGGCTTTCTGCATTAAAGAAGCTTAGAGTGTAATGTTAATAGTGAGGTTAATCATAGAGTGAGTGTGAGCATGTCTAGTGTTTATGATGTGGCCATATTCAAGGGCAGAATGTACTTTTAGTAAGACGTTTTTAACTGAATAAAAATAGACTTTGAAATTTTATCCAATCGTTTGTCTTGTGACTCCATTCTGCCCCCTATTGGCTCCACAGGTGAACAGATTGGCAACAGAGTGAAGCATTCCATTCCTCTTCAAAAACTTCAAACACAGACTACTTGCACTTTGGGAGGACTTTATACATTTCAGTTAATCCGTTTAAGAATGTCCACCTCTAACCAAGTGGTGTACATGTGACATAAATACAAAGTGAAAGAGGTATTGAGAAGAAGGGAAATGGAATGGCACCAACACCTCTGTTTGCTGCTAAAAATGCCATTGCATGCATAATAAATTAAAGGAATGCTAAATGATGCATGGGAATGCAAAAATGTATCAATGGTCCCTAAAACGACATTATTTTCTGAAAAGATATGAAAACCCATTATGGGTAAATATGTGTTCTGTAAATGAATATTATTAAATCCCAAAGCTGACATTCTAATTTGCATTTCAGTGACCTGTGGGAGTGCACAGTTATTGTGAGGAAGCAACAAAGTTGCCAGAATGTCAGAAAATACATAGGCTTGGTATTTAAGGCAATATGCTAAAGCCTCCCATGAACTAAGTGTAATTTTCATTTTCATCATATAGGCCTATCGCCATCCCTATCAAAGCTGGTTATTAAAAATGAATCAAATAATGTAACAAAATTACAGAAAAGGTAAGTATATTCACATCCAGATAAACTCTTCAAATACAGGGTTGGCTAATCGTGTGAAAAGATGCCACTTTGGCTACATACCAAAAGATGCTCAATCAGGCGGCCACATAGGCTAGCCTACAGCCTATTTACCTCCGAAACTGCACTCACGTAGCCTACACATGCCATTTTCTTTTAGATAGGCCTAATAGGCTATTTCTTACTGAATATCAAGGCACTGGTCAAAATCCTGAAATAGTGGGCCTAATTAATGTTGTTTTCTGTGATGAATTCGATCAATCCTTGTCGTCTGGACATGTTCTGAATGTTCGGTTTGCAGAAAGCTTACCAACACCACATGGTGGCGATATTGCTCAAATAATCTGGAGAAAGCCAGAGCAGACCATTATGCTACCCAGCCAACGATTTAATGTGTCACAGTATATGTATGTATTTTTACGTATAGCCTATTTAGGCCTACATGTAAAATCTTTGACGCAACTTCACCAAGCACTCCGATTTCAATAGACCAGTGTCCAAGTTTTTCTTCATGGCCTATGGGCCGTCTCTTGAAGCATTCATTGCAAGAGATGGCTATTAGGGTAATTTAATACGGACACTTTTTTTCTCAGAAATGTCGAAGAACTATTTAAAATCGCTGTGATTCTGCATTTCAAACGACTTTTTTTTCAGAAATGTTTAGGCCTACTTGAAATTCAGAAATTCTGACTTTAAATGGCCATTCAGTGTGAGAGGGGGAAATAACAATGGCCCCTTGAGTGGCCTCCACTATGTGATAAGAGACAGAGTCAGAGATCAGAACAAAGCATAGACCTGCCTATTGAGTCTCTACTGCCAACCGGGATGCATGATATGATGGAATGCAATGAAAATGACATGCATTACCAAGTCAAATGGCAAGGCAAGGAAGAACACAGAATTTATTAGCCTCAGTTTTGTTTATGTTGCTGATTTACAACTGCCTTGTAAACCTAATTGTGATGTTGTGTGATTCTTGTGGTTATTTTGCTAGCCTACTTCTTGAAGACAAGCCAATATATCAGCTCAGTTTTCTCTGTGGCTTGGCAATACTTCTTCTGGCAGCAGACAAAAACACTGTCAATAATAGGGAGGGTGAATATAACTATGGCGTCATTCACTTGCTTTTCAGTAATAATTTGAGAATGTAATGATGAGAGGTGTCGACAAGCACATACAATCCTCAGCTGCTGAGACATGCAAAGCATCCACCTGACAGCTCAAAGCTGACCAATCTGTAAGGACGAGGAATGCCTGTCATCCAAGTTGTGAAGAAGACCACTTCATAAATGAAAAGGTGAAAATCTGATCATCGGCAGGCCTTGACTCTGACTAGAGGGGTTGATGAAGAGGACAAGTCAGTCATCCAGTGCCCCATGCAAATACTCCTCAAGTCCACCCCTTGGCTAATTCTGCCCAATCTCCCTCGCGTCCCCCGTATGAGCTATATATAGGCCACCGAGCATCTGCAAGAAAGATATTGGTCCCTTGATATTCCCATCAGCACTTTGTGCCTTACAGAACACATTCAGCCCCCCACTCCCACCCTAACCAGGACTTCATCTCCCTCCCCCCTCAAAGATCTGCCATCCCCTAGCCACTCGCTGGATATCGCACTCCCCAAGATCTTGGTCCAGACACAGGTTAAAGTCACCCTGGGATTTATAAAGCTTTGGTTCAGAATTGATCTGAAGCTTTGCCTTTCTTCTTGGTTGTAATTTAAAAAAACTCTGCTTGAATTAAGGATTGCCCAACCTGGGTAAGTAGATTGTGACAAAGAGTTTTTACTAACAAAACTGCACGTGTTGTTTGGCGATGAATGGTAAACAGTGGGACTTGCAAAGGGTGCTCCACATGTTGAAATAAAAGCCAACACAGATACCGGATTGCTGACTGGAAAACAAGAAAACGAACAAACGTATTGTTTATCTGGCAACTTGAAAGGTCTAATTTTTCCAGTGCAGCAGCAGAATGATGGAAGTGCTGCTAATATTGCTCCATAAATTTGCCCCATGTCCAGAGAGAATGTGCTGACCCCTCCTCTCCTTTGCTCGGCTGCAGTTTTTATATGGTGTGCAAAGCTTGGGATATCCAGGCGGGGGGGAAACTTGAGCTCAGTGCTCCTCTGTTGGATGAGGTGGTGGTGGGGTCACAATTTCCCACTTCGATCCCATCCTCATTCTCATCCTCACACAACTTTGAGGGTGATTTCTTGCTAGAATTGTCCCACCATGTTTATGTGTACATACTTGTGTGTGGGTGTGTGAGCGTTCTTCTGTGGGGGAGTGTGTGTGTGTGTGTGTGGGTGTGTGTGTGTGGGTGTGTGCTTTAGTGACGCCATATTTGTCGCTAAAAGGTCTTGCTTCAAAATGGGTCTTTAAAAATAGCTGCAGTAGATTGTGTTACAGTCAAGTCGATGCAATGCAGTGTACGCCAATAACAGAGCCTTAAAAGAGCTCTCAGAACAGAGCTTTGCACATACAGTGCAGGGAAATGCATAAGTTAAACATCTAAGTGGATGCACCAAAGGCCCGCTGGAGGTGGCTGTTTGCAATGTAGAAGTCACAGCTTATACCATACAACTTAGTAAATCAAGCACTAGATCGAACAGATATTGCTATGCAGATATTGTATATATAGCTTTCCTTGAAAATAGACATTGCAATACATATATAAAGCGGTCCTGTGCAGAGAGAGGATGTATTTGTCACCGCCATTGACTGTTCACAGCATTCATGGACTCAAACATAGCTAAAAAACTACTTCAGACTAATGTTTATACTTGTCAGACATCTGGATGTCCTGGAATTTGCGGAATGTGAAGTCACAGAGTAGTCTGCTTAGAGGAGGGTATCTTATGCATGGATCGGCAGCTTGAATACCACGGTTTCCCTTTTCAGTATTCAATCAACCTTGCAATGCACATGTCAGCCAGAAGGGGGAAGCACTTCCCCATCATGAGGAGCACCCCCAATCTAAACTGTCACATACCAGTGGCATTTTCTTGCACCAGTGGAATGTTTTTTGAGTGCTCTAAACTAGTAGATGTAATAAAAGCTCCAATCTGTCTTTCTCTGATTCGGTCTGCAGTCTGCAGCCATGCCTCTCTCTGGAACTCCAGCACCTCCAAACAAGCGGAAAAAGTCCACCAAGATCATTACCGACCTGTCTCATGTCTCTCAGAACGGTACTGCCTCCACACAAAAGCATTCCCATAGGAGTAAACCTCACTCATTACCAAGACCATTACTGCCCATGTACGAACACAGCATAAACACAACTTTGTACGTATGCAGCTATTTACATCAACATAAGTAGTTCTAAAGGTCATTCACTGTAAGCATTCTCCCAAATTGGTTCAATGTTTACTTCACTAAATCAATTAGGGTTTGGCAGGTATAAGGTTTTTCATGTAGTGTCTTCCTAAAAACATACCACAGTGGACATGACACAAACACACTTGAATGGAGTGTTTAGCTGAGGAGGTGTTCGGAAGGTAGTGCAGGAGCGCAAGTCTTATAGGCAAGCAGAGGGGAGCAGATCTGCACGCTGGCATAAATGCAAAGAGCGAGAGAGTCACTTCCTGTGGTGGCAGAAGTCTGGGGACGTGAAGTGGAGAGGCCGAGCCAATCCCAGCAGGCATCCAGCTGGTCCGAGGGCTGGCCGCTCTGGTGACTGCCTGTTCAGGTCACACCATAGAGAACACGGACGAAAGTAGGGGGAAAAAGAGAGAGAGAGAGATTTACTATTTTTAGCCCAATTATTCTGTTCATTTGAGACTTTGTCAAGATTTCAGGCCTCTTGTCATGAAAGTTACACTTGGCTGCACTTAACATGGACTAATGAGTGCTTGCCTGTCACATAGACAAACATTTATCCTGTAGATTTCACAGTAGAAATGCCATCTGTCTTTTGTAATTATCACTGTGATTGTCAAGTGCCCCACCCCCAAGTGGTCCAGTCGAGGGATCCATACTCCAACGAAATGTAATTGCACCAGGATCTCAAGGGGAGGAAACTATTAATTAACTGATCTTTGCATCACTCTTGCAGTTTCTGTGACAGCCTGTAAGCTGTTCTGCCTTAGAAAAGCCATTTTTACTGCAGCAACAAGCTCTGTTTACAGTAACATTAAAATATTCCTTGCTGCATACATATGTATATATCAAATTGTCTAGTTGAGTTTTATATACCAGAATTATCTCCTGTGATGCTGAAAATATGCCCTTTAATTGTGATCTTTCATTAAACAAATGGTCACCCATAATAACCACAACACTGTGGTGAAGCACTAATACTGAGTGACTCATAGAATGTATTTTTAATTAAATTAAGCAAATCCATAGTAAAAAAATAAAATAAAATCCGGATTAACTCATTCATGGTGCTATACGACCTGCTTAATGTAATCAGTGTAATGCAAGAAAACATTGGTGTGTTTTATACTATGCTTGTAATCACATTAGAAACACACCAGTGAGTAATGCTCTTTCCCTTTACAGTATCTGCAGCAGGTCAAAACAGATTTACATAAGGGAAAGTGTGCCAGGGAGGTAATTTGTACTGCTACTTATTTCCTCCCTGACAGCCTTTGTAAATAAAAGATCCACTTCCTGATAGATGTGATAATAAGGAAGCATAGTATTACTCACAAAGAGTTTTTTTTTACCTCGTCAGCTGATAGGAAAATCCCTGGCGCTTTTCATAGCAGTTACTGAAGTGAGCTCTGACAGATCAAAATGGTGGAGAGGTTATCCCGAGAGAAAATGCACAACAAAAAGCTTCTCAAAACACTTTCCAAATAAAACATACTGCATGCAAAAACGTACAGGTGTACGCTGTTCATGAATATTCATAATGAATGCATTTAACTATCACTGAGGGACTAGAACAATTAAAGTCCTGCCTTTGCCATGTCAAGTGTTCAAGACTAGACATTCCCAAGGAGGATGCTATGTGAGTTCTGGAACATAGCTCATAGTGGCAGAATTGGAGAGATAACACAGATTTGAAAATAATTCTTGTCTAACCTCCTGCTGTGTGAGTACCTTAGCAGCTGGTTGTGTTCATAACAGGAATGTTATTGAGAGGAAGCCAACTCTCCGCCTGTAGTTGTTAAGCTTGAGCTGGTAGGGAGACTCCACTGTGTAAAATGAAGGATAGTTTGGCCTAAACGTGGATTGTGGACATCAACTCATTAAAGAGAATGTGCTCTAGCAGTTACAGGTACAAGTTAAAATGTTGAGGCAAAATATGTACTCAGGGAAATCACCTAAACAACATATGAAAATAGCAACACACACAGAAGCTTACATTTAAACATAAATGACATAAGGAAATCAATTTAGAAGTGTATTTTATGTTGTGAAGTCATCACATAGGGGTCAACATTTTCACCTTTTTCTTTTATTTGTATTTAAAGTGTACATTTAACCTATAGTGCTCCTCTGAATAGATAATAAAATGAAATGGTATATTCCTTTATGTCACACTGATAAGTTATACATTCTGATAAGTCATACATATCATCAAATTTCCACATTTCCAGTATTATCTTGTCCACTGAAACACCTATTTTATGACTTACAACTTCTTTATTCTTTTCCTGTGCAGAGAATGAGTCTGACCCAGAGGCATCAGAGTTTGACCTGGGGACAAAGATCCGGCAACCCAGGGACATCATGATGGAGGAGCTGTCCCTGATGAGGAACAAAGGCTCGCAGATGTTCAAGTTAAGGCAGAAGCGAGTGGAGAAGTTTATCATTGAAAACAACCCTGATGTTTTCAGCAGTGAGTCTATGGTAAGTGATTACAACACACCTCAGACTGCTGTGGACGCCCATTCATTGATGATATAATATGGGTGAACTGCTTTGCACTATGTATTCAAGAAAGTGTTAAAAACACTACTTTCTGCTATATGCAATCAATTATATATTAGCTGCATTATTTAAGAAAATGTGTGTCCTCATAGGAGAACTTTCAGAAGTTCGTACCAAGTCTTGGGGGTCAGATGATGAATATTGACGGTCAACTCGTCGGTGGACAGATGGTCGGGCAGGCAGGTGCAGGTGGTGCACCTGTGCCACCTCCCAAACCAGGAAGCCATGGTAAGGGGGCAGAAGCAGGGCATTCAATGGGAGGCATGGCAGGAGGAGCTGGAGGAGATGGACACGGAGGAGCAGGTGGTGTTGGCGGTGCCGGTGGACAAGGTGGTGGAGCACATGGAGTCGCTGGCCATGGTGGGTGCAGGTGATCCCTAACCACACTGATTCCTCATGTTTTAACAGGGCATTATTTCTTTATTCACATTTTTTAGGTATCATTCTTTTTATCCAAAAAGACACAGATATGTTTTCATTTCTATTTGTTTATGCAAACGATCAAATAGATCTTAGTGTACCTTCCTCTACCAGAAGCTCTATTTGCTAGTACAGACACAGGAACAACACATTGCTATAAACCCATGTCTGCCGGTGCAGGTGGGAAAGCAGGAGAGAAGACTGCAACGAAGCGCGAGTATGTGAAGACGTACCTATCCCCATGGGAGCAGGCCATGAAAGGGAACGAGGACCTGAAGGCAACCCTGAAAGCTAACATGCCAGGCCCTTATATTTACCAAGACCTGCCCAAATACAAGAGCTTTAACAGGTAGGATTTATCGGTCTTGGTGTCATTGATTTCTGTTGTCTAATTTATATCGTTTATTTTATCTCTTTCTCTGTCTTTACTTTTCTCACCTCGTTCCTTATTTCAGGACTGCCATTCCCTTTGGTGGCTTTGAGAAGGCATCCAAGCTCATGACCTTCCAGGTTCCAAAACCTGAGGTGGTCAAGGAACAGCCTGAACCAGATGTGGTGTACCACCAAGACATTAGCACACGACCTTCCTTTAACCGCACCCCCATTGGCTGGGTGACCAGTGGTGAGTCCAGCAGCATCCACATGGAGCTGGACACCATGCCCTTTGATGGGGAGACAGACGACCTGTAAGGGGAGGACACACAGACATACACACATCCCATCTTCAACTTTAGTGCGTGACATCATTCATTGCATTTGAATGAATTTTGTTCTATTCTGATCTTCCCTACGTGCGAGCAGGCATATGAACAGAAACAGTATCACATATACACACACTTTAAATGTTGTCCAAGGTCAGTGCCACAATCGGGTAAATAAAAAAAGTATCACTGATTTGAATGGTATATTTGCATTTTGTCAATTTGCTGAATACTTTAAAGCAGATCACTAACATTCTACAAAGTACCAGTTTCTTTGACATCTTTATTATTTTTCCAAAAAGTAATATTTGACTTTGGAAATAAGAACACAGTACAGGCTTAGCTTATGATCCTCCCAGTAGTCTATGTAATAGGTAGGTTCGTTTTGCATGACTTCCCCATAACTATTGAAATCTAGATAAGTCTGAGTGAAAGATGAATGTTTTCTTACCCTTTTCAAGTCAGCATGTTGCACTTTAGAGTTGTGGGTATTGCCACAAACTATAGGCTGCTTATGTTCCCTGCAGGTTGCAACCTGTAGCATACTTATCTATCTACTTGCTACATTCTGTGATGTTAAGGCTTTTAGCTGCTAATTGTATTGTCATCCCTGCACGTGAATGTATGCACATTAAAGGCTCTTAATGTTTCTATGGATGACAGTTGCCACTTTGTATGTCCTTGCTACCATTTAATAAACATTTTCAAAGTGTAATGGTTTTATGGATTTATAGCCTACATTACTACACCTCAGTTCACTGAACATTAATTTTTAAGATATAGCCTATGTAGGCAATGTAGCCTACGCCTAGTATGAAGCCTACAGGTAGGCCTATGGTGATTGAAAGGGATGGAAACAGGGAATGAAAATACCACCTCTGAATCCAAATATTTTCTGGTGAAATCGTATTTGATAAGATTGGAACATTATACATATCATCAAAACAATACTGTCATATCGTCTGTCATATCTAGCCTAGCCTACATCATCATCATTAATTTGACAACGAACCACAAAAATTCCAACAGCCCCACTCCTCTCCTGATGTCGCACTACTACCTGGAGGAAAGCATCGCGAGAATTGGTTGCCTTGGCTGCAGTACAGAGTGACGCTAGAGGATGTTTGAGGTTTAGCGGCAGAGAAATCACCCGAAAATTGCCAGACTAACGGAGGTAAACGGCTCTCGGCCAGAGAAGGTGAGTCGGAGAACACCGTCTTTAGGATACTTTTTAAATTATTATTTTTTCACTGTGGTGGACAGGAGAACAGCAGAGTGACAGTTAATGTTGTTTAGACTTGGAGAAGTTATTGTAGCTAGCTACGCACATGCACATGTCTACAAGAAATTCAGAGTGACGTTCACCTTAAGGATGCATCAGACCCCATCTACCGTTGGAAGGACTGATGCTAGCATAGCCTTTTTATTTCGCGCGTACCGATCCGTAAATACGATTGATTAGTTTATTGCGTTGCATTGAAAGGAGGGACAACGTATTGTTAAGATACCTGTTTGCAAGTTTGTTACCATCAAGCTGTTGAATTCCAAAACAGCAAACTAGCTAACCGTAGTCTGTGGAGGACAGCCGAAAGCCCATGTAACCCGCTGACAAAGCAATCGCACCCCACTGCTAGCTATCTAATGAGTGCCTAATTAGTGCTGCTGAAAGCTACATAACCACGCCAATGTCCAGGTTCCCCCCACCCTTTACTTACTTGTGTTTGATTATTTCGTTTTCAGTCCGTATTTCGATTTTTGCTCACTGCAGCAGAGGGTGTCGGTGTCGTTGGCTGACAACACCACAGAACCCATGTGTTCGCTGAGTCTAGTCTAAACTATTGATATGCCATCAGAAAGCGCTTGCTGGATCCAAGCAAGATGCTTTTTTTTCTGTCCGCAGTAGGGCATTTGTTAGATTGCCTTCTAGGTAGCGTTTGTTTGAAAAAGAACAGGAGACTTGTGGTGTGTGAATTATATTTTTCTTGTAACGCCAACTATCTGCGGCATACTAGATGAGAGGCTATCGATATGTTGATGCAGAAATGAGTTGATGAAAGCGCATTTTAGAGCAGAAACAACTGGTGAACTCTGACTGAAAAATCTAACGCTAGCTTCAGGGGTAACGATTAGTCACACTCATTGTCTTTTAATGCAGTGTTTTACACGCCTGTAGGACAGGCAGATCTCGGTGAAAATGCCAGCACAACTGAGGATTAGATATGAGCATGTCTTCAACGTTATCCCTAAACGTGTTCAGTTGGTCACCTGAAAGATTTTGGATGCATTATTAAGTGATCTATAAATAAATCACAATGTGTCATGTAAATTGTACCGCGGTTCATCATGAATAACTTTAACATGACATTTTCCTGTACGGCAACACGTTTATTTCAACACCACTCCGACATGATTCAGGGGATGGCATTTTATCTCTTCACTCGAAATGCTAAAAAAGGAATTGGCACACTTAGGAGGGAATCTAAAACGGGATGGTGGAATATCGGTGGAATTATGCAGCAGAGGGCCAGAAGTTTTGCGGAAAGTTCACTTCCCTGCTTATTCCGTGGGCTTTAAATTTTAAAAAACCTTTTTAGAATTTGAGGAAGCACTTCTCCCACGTGAGCGCAGCTGAACCTACCAAACCGGTGCAGATTTTGGCATAACTCCTCAGTTCTGCTTCAGTAGTGTCACGTAAGAGCAGCCTAGGAATACCTAACGTAGGACTAAGGGACTTGTTCTAAATCAGAGAGATGGCTGACATTGCCTGTTTTGACATTCTCTCTCTCTCTCTCTCTCTCTCTCTCTCTCTCTCTCTCAGAGATTAGCTGAGAAAAAATAAATGTGAGTCCTGGCATGCATGCCAAATTAGAGGAGGATTGTTATGTAAAAATTGAGATGAATAAATTAACATACTGATGGTCACTTCTGGCAGAGTGCTTCAAGGCAGGCGTTCCCATGCATTCATCAGTGCTGAGTAGACGAGTGGGAGGTGTTGGCGTGTATAATGTTTGGTAATGCAGTGACTCAAGGTAGTGTACAAGGAACAAGACTAATTGGTTGTAGGCAAAATGCATGCTGGCAAGTTTTTTTTTTCAGATTCAGCCTGTGGAGAATGCTCATGAAAAGCAAATTTCAGGCATTTTTCTCCTCTCATATGATGTTCTCACCACAGGAAAACATTGAGCTGAAATCAGAACACAGATTTTCATGCTTAATTCAAATGTTTCTTTTGTTCAGTGAGGAGTTTCTCTCTAGATGAGCTATAGGTTCCAGAGCGATTAGCATGCCTTCTTATTGCTTTGTAAAGCTTACTGAAGTTGTCATCAGTGGGGTGAATTGCATAATTCAGTGAGTTTGAGAGCCACTGAGTAATGATTTTTGGGGTGTGGTGAAAGGTCAGAGAGCGTTCACCCATTGGACTAAGATGGAAATGTGAAGTGACCGAAGTGTCAAGATATAGACCACCTCCAATCATGAAACAAAGTGAACATGAGGCTATCCTCCTTTTGTTTTGGTTTGCATATTAATGTAGAATCCTCATTACTGGCTTTGAATTTTACAGAAACATCTCAGTTCTGTTTTGATAAAGCGTACATGTTACAAGGTGCAAGTTAGGCCTCAACTCTTATTGAAAAATGGGGGGGGGGGGGGGGGGGGGGAGATGAAGATGTCTTCCTTTTCAGTGGCTGCCCAGGTGACTGCTATCCTGGTTTCCCTGGTCAGTCTCTGATTAGACCTCTCCCTACTTAGGACTCTGAGGAAGATGCATGAAGCATCGAAACGTTAGTCCCTTTTGTGCACCTTAATTAAAGTTTATAGCTATTACTACATCTGTGCTGCTCCGAATTTTTACTTTTAGTATAGACCTCTCCCTACCTCAGCACCTTCCAGGCGGATGCACAGGCATTGAAAATGTACACCTTTCACAAGCAGGAATCATTATGTGTGTGCCTTTTTTTTAAGCTGCATTAGAAGAAAGAGAGAGAGCGAAAGAGAGGAGAGAATGACAGACAGGTACAGTAACCTGCTGTAGAAGAGGTTGTAGTAGAGAGAGAGAGAGAGAGGGAGAGATTGCGCAGGAAATGAGTGCTGCACATGCATGGGGAATTGGATGGTTTCTGGTAGGATGATTACCTTGTGATGGGATGATGGGTGGGTGGTTGGTCGCTTGACTATGTTTAAAAAAAAAAAAAGAAAAAAAAAAAAAAGTGCACTCCAGCCTCTGAGTCATCCCCCCACAGCCTGCCACAGTAATGGCTTTGTACTGGTTTGCAGTGAGTGGGTGACGTCACCTTCTCATTCTCTGTCGCCTTTGTGTTCCGGATGGCAAGGTGCAGTGCTGTTCTTATTGAAAATGTAGCCTATTTACCAGTACTGGTGAAGCTGTAAACTTTATAACATCACTGCAGAATGTCCAACCTAGTGTGCCTTTGTGAAGCGGGGGTACATTAACATTAACAACATAGGCTATATATGATTAATGATCATTTCATTTACTGTGTTGGTAGAGGAATAATACGTGTCAAAACAATCAAATCCAGCATTTTGGAGTGTCACGCATTAATAACAATTACAGAAATGATTCCATGGTGTCTACAGTTGTTTTGACACGTATTATTCCTCTACCAACACAGACATACTGAGCAAGGTAAATTATGGAGCTAAGAATAGTGGAAAACAGGTTGGACACCATCTGCTCATTCTGTTCTGATGACAGAACGTATAAAAAGAATCAAAAGAGAAAATAGTTTACCTGTAGAGTTGTAGGAACTTGCTAACCTTCAAATATAGATTTCTGTGCGCACTCCTTTCCCATGGACAATGACAATAGGGCCCTGTTATCGAACACATGAGTTATACAGTGCTACTGAACCATGTGCTAATACAAACTGACATTGTTTGACCTATAGATTCATTATTTGATATCTGTGCAGGCTGCTTCTCTGTTGGTTTTGTCACAACATGATAAGATGCTGACCATAGATTCAGCAAATCAGATTGGAATCAGCTTTAAGTTATTGGCCAGGTTTGCATAAACAAACAAGGAATTTGACTAAGGTTAATCTTTGCTCTCGGAGTACAACAGTCACTTAACATATAAAGAATAAAAACAGAAAGGTCAGTAAGAAATATAAAAAATACTGTAATAGAAATATATATAAAAAAGTAACATTATAAGAGTAATAAGAATAAGTGTGCAGGGTGAATGAATAGTATGAAGAGCAGTAGAATATGGCTATGTATTAAGTGTAATTACAGTATGTAAATTTGTAAATAAATAGAACACTATGGGTGGAATAGGGTAGTGCAATTGTCCGGGTGGGGATGTCCGCAGCTGGGGATGTCCGCCTCCTTGTTGTCCCTGTCAAGGTTGCCATGGTTGGGACACCTCAACAGGCACAGGCAAGATACAATATGGGTACACTACACACTATGCTTACAGTTGATGGATTAAATTACTAGTATGCATACAGTGGACACTGGACAGTGGATACATGAAGTTATCAGAGATACAGTTGGTACATTCAAATACGTATCCTGATAACCTGTCCTTTGTAAATTCACACTAACACTTTGGCTTCTGCAGTTCATATCACATGTAGACTAATTATGAAGCTTTCATGTGCTGTGCAGAGGTTGGTTGAAACTTCAGTGAATCATGAAGTTACCACTGTGGCCGTGTCATCCAGTCTGACTTCGTTCTTGGTCACATTTTGCTTAATAATGAGTCTTCGTATGGTTTTAAAGAGTGGCCTGTTGCAAACTTGTAGGCTAATTAAAAAATGGTTGGTTGGCCTACTACGATCATTGCTTGACAGAGCAGGAGTGAATCCTGAATTATTCAGAAGAACACTGTTAGGTCTACCCACAACAGGAAAATCTGCCCCCTTGATAATGGGAAATGGTTCAGAAAAATACAATGGACAAAAAAAGTGGGTTAGACACCGGTAGGTTAAAAGAAGGACAGGCATTGCACAGACCTGGCCTGACTGCAATGTGCAATCCATTCCTGAGAATCATGTGAGGTTCCGTTCTGACAACACAAAGGATTCCACAGTGATGAGTAGAAGGTTTGTGCAAGTCAGTGGGAGCTGAACAAGGCATTTGTGGATGGTTTACTGCTGAATACTTCTGACACGACGCCTTGGTTTTGGGGCCATTCTCTGACCCTGCCATGACATAATAGGTCAGGTGAGGTCGGCTGGAAGTGAACACGGTAAATTGGAATCCGGTGATGATGACCGATTTTATTCAGATTTGTAGCTGGCCTGTTGAATTGTTCTTTGAGGACAGTTAATCAATTAAGCAGTCACATATTTTTAATTGCGTCTTAGCAGCACAGACCACTCGCCTCTCCCATGCTTATTTTGAACTCATTTAAAGAAAGTCAAGATCCTATAAACAACAAAGCAATACCCCATCCCATTGATGAAGAACATGTTGTATAACACCCTAAGCATTGTTGATAATGATTTGTTGACAGTTTTGTACAAAGAATATTATTCTCTCCCCGTTAACAAAGACCTGGGAACTTCCTGATTTCTCTCTGACTCTTTCATGATAAATGGACATTTCTCAGAAGTGTTGTGAAGAAAACACTCATGCTGTGTGGAACAAAGTTAAGGTAGTGAAGCTCTGAGCACTACATTAATAACAGCCTAATATAAGTCATCTCCTCCTGTGTTTAATCATCTCTCTGGCCATCTTTTATCTGTTTGTTTAACCAGCGGTTCCTGTTAGCTTGTACTGAGGTAAAAAGTCTGTTGTTATGGTGTTTGTGTTATTTCAAAGAGAAAACCTCTTGAACATGCCGGTAATGCATAGTCTGTTTTTCCCTGCACCCACAATGAAAAAGCCTGCTCTCTCCACCCACTGAAAATCAGGAGCAAAACTGATTTCAGGAGGTTCCTCCTCTGGTGCTGACAGCCTTGGTGAACTGAAGGAATATGACCAATTTAGCTTACTTGCAGAAGAGAACTAGACCCATTATCTCATATACTTTGACTAAAAAACTCTTGCTTGTGTTTTGCCATGTCTGGTAAGGTCAGAAGATCGAGAGAATGGACCATGGTGGGCTGACCATGGTGCATTCTCAGTTAGATGGCACTAAAATCCAGCCTTTCTATAGGCATGAACTTGTAGCTGAATGTTTCCTTGTTGTAAAGAAGGTTTGTGTAGCCAAAAATAGTCGATCAGATGTCTCATGCTATACAACATTTTGTTCATTAAATGGGTTAAAATAGTAGATATTAGATGGCTACACTTGGGCAGTATACATTTGGACAAAGGTCATTCATTCATTCATGCATTCAACCTTTATTTATTCTCTGAGGTTCATTGAGGGTAGTCCTCATTTTCAGTGAATCCGAGATTAACAATGAAATAACAAAATATATCTTATAATAATTGTGATAAAGGCCTATAAATAAAACAAAATAAAATAAATAATAGGATAACCTACATAACATTATAGAGGAGCAGGGCTCTAGACTAACTTTTTTTCTTAGGTGCACCCAAATTTTCAACCACATCACATTTAACACTGCAGCAGGTTCACTTTTTTTCCTTAATTACTGTCCTATATAGGTTGTCCTATGACTTATGATTTACAATTCTACAAGAAAAGTGACTTAATGAAGTGTTGGTGCTTTGAGTGCTTCACTGAGCTGAAATTTAAACTTAAAACATCTCGATGAATTCAAGATGAATTAAATAA
This sequence comes from Alosa sapidissima, assembly GCF_018492685.1. Classification (NCBI taxonomy): domain Eukaryota; kingdom Metazoa; phylum Chordata; class Actinopteri; order Clupeiformes; family Clupeidae; genus Alosa; species Alosa sapidissima. The sequence goes on along the minus strand of NC_055972.1, from coordinate 16,199,953 downwards.
AAATAACAGTGAGTAAATTAACAGTGCACGTCTTTTAAGGGCTTCAAACTGCACATCTCATGGCTCAATGTCTTACAGACTATCCTTCCTGATCTTTAGGCCTTGGCTAAACCAGCTCGCCATGCTAGCATCTTCCATAGAAGCTAGAGCACAATTTAAAGAGATGTTCCAAGTAGCCTGGGGGATTTTTATGTGATTTTGCAATGATGATTGCAATAATCATTTGACAGCCCCACAATGCAATTTACTTTTTAATTTTAGTATTTTTAAATTTTCAATAAGAACATCACTATGGTTAATGCAGTAACGAAATGGTAGGCCTATTATTATCTATCGATCTAAATGTGTCCATTCAATTCACCGTACACAATGACCACAGTTATTGTGACCACACTGTAATGCAACTACATCCACTCTGTTTATCTGACGGGTCTCTCTCTCTCTCTCTCTCTCTCTCTCTCTCTCTCTCTCTCTCTCTCTGCAGCACACACATTTTTAAATTTACACACAGGCACTGGGCCATGGCCAATCAGAGGGGAGGTCCCGCCCTTCACTATCTGTGATTTGTTTAAACCACGATATTGGCCAAATATGTGTCTGTTATTGAACCAAAGGTAGAGTTTCAATGCGGACACTTTTTCCTCTCTCGAATAGCTAGTCCCACCGGTGCAAACTCCGATTTTTTTTTTAGTCGCACTTTTGAAAAATTAGGTCGCAAATTGGTCGCACTCTGGAGCCCTGAGGAGGAAGGGAAAATAAAACTACATCAAATATTAATAATAAAATAATATACTAACATAATAACATTTACTTAAAACGGGTACAATTGGACATAGGAAGGTTTGTGATTTGTGATTACAGATCTGAATTGATTATAGGAACATAGAGGGTTCATTTTTATATTACATTCAAGATTATTCCAGGGGCACCATAACAAAAGTCACTTTCGTGCTGTCAATATAGTGTGACATTTTGTATATGGGCATTTGGACAATGATGTCTGTTTGGGTTCTTATGGTCCCAATTATTGTTATGGTCTGAGCTCTATGAAGGCTCTTCTAGTTTTTTTCTAGATTTGAAGATAACAAAGGCCGAGTGTACTCTCAAAAGAGCCTTTGGATTTTTGATGGATTGTTGATGGATTGCTTTGTGCCACCACTGCAAGAGTCTTGTTGAAGGAAATAACTTCTCACAGGGTACAGATGGTGGAAAAAAAGTTTTGATTCAAATGAAAAGTAAACAGACACATTGAAAAAAAAAAACTTAAACTAACCATAAGTCTGATTAGTGCAAAACCGTGGGTAAGGCTAACATTTATCTTCATTAGCCACTGATCTTTATTGTCAAATTAGTAAATCCATTATTAAGAGATAAGCACAGTGCCTATTCCATTATGTCTACAGTGCTTGGTATGCATTTGGTGGTAGAGGGAGGGATTGAAACCACAGAAAAGCTTTGCCCTCAGAGTGACGCTGTGAGGCTTGTCCCTTTAAAGATTTAGAAAGTCACAGGAGGTAGGCGGGAAGAGGGGAGGGGCTTCCTGAGGAAACAGGTGTGTGCCGATAGGGATGATGTCATTGTTTCTAGTGTCACCTGTGGAGACTTGCGTGAAGTTCTCTGGTAATATAGCAGCTGTCATGTTCCGGACTCGGATGAACGACCACCCCATTGTGGTGAGTACCCAAAACGCCGCCTCTGACATGTTAAGAGAGCCTTTTGTGTCAAAGGGAAAGGTTATCTTACACGAGTATGGGACAAATGGGATTAGCTGGGGCTTTGGTGGTTGGCAGGTGTGACAAATGCTCAGCAGTCAATGAATGAAACTGTAGTAGCCTAAGTAAACCTTCTGACGGCCACATTTACCTACACAGAGGCTTAGGCACTACACACTCTTTCAGTCACGGAGGATGGCTAATGTGCAATAGACACAAGGCACCAAGTTTGAATTGAATTTTCAGTTAAAATATCCAGTCTGTGCAATGGCAGAGTTCTGTTGTTATGTAGGACTAATTGTGCTTGTTTATTGGCTGCTGGCTGAGATTAGCATACCTACATCTGCTTGTGTAAACACTGAGGGCTTGTTCTGTGTGTGCACCCTTATGGTTTATGTAGCTTCTGCCTGTTTGACTCATAATGAGCGCAGGAGTCGAAAGGGCACCATGCCTGTGTGGTGTGCAACTGAGGGAAATGCCTCTGGAGATGATGTCATATCTAGAGGAAAATTTTGCATGGCTGGATGCTGGAAACGGCCTCCATCCTCTCCTTGACTTGTCGGTAATGGAAAAGTGTTTTTCCCTAAGCCTTGATGCCTTTGTTATGTCTTGTTTTATTTAAAGCCGCATTGGCAAACCTTTTTTTTTTTTAGCCTAATAACTGTTGGTTGATTTATGCCAGACCTGTTTTGTTGTGAATATCTTGTCATTTGTCCTTGCCAGATCAGAGAGAGAGAAAAAGAGAGAGAGAGACAGAAACAGAAACAAACGGTGACTCAGAACAGTGTCATCCTCTTGAAAAGTGACTAAAGAAAGACGTACAGCACGTCCACCCCTGACCCTGCCCCGTTGTCCAAATTAGACTGTTGTGAAGTGCACAGTTAACAACAGTGATTGGTACTGTCTTCGTTCCTTTTATCTTAACTCATTAGACCATGGCTTGATTGCATGAGTAATTGAGGAGCCAACGCTGAGGGAAATGTGCTCAGGGTTAATCATCCGACAGGGTAGGCACAGTCTGTGAGTGTGTGGGTGGTGCCCTTCAAAGGGTGATGTCATACAGGAAGTGGACAAAGTGGACACAATATTTGCTGAGCACTACTCGTCCTAATCTCAGTTTTTTTCTCCTGGCTATTTGGATAGGTGGTGGTGTTTGTTGTTACACCAGAACAGGAGCAAGATGTGGTAGTTGTTGTTGTGCTATGCTGTTCAGGAGACAGGTGAGGTCTTCAAACGCAAAACCTTTTGACACTACTTGTTCTCTATGAGACTAGTTGTAGAAAGAAAATTGCCAATATTTTATAGTTTATATTCAGGGAAAAACAGGTTATTGTGCCAGCCAATAAAACACTAGTGGACTAGCATGGATTGAATTTAATTAAACATACACACTCACAGACTGAAAAAAGTATAAACCAAAAAATGTTAATTGGATTGCTTTTGGACCTCACTTTGTAAATAGGCCAGACAAAGCCTTTGGGGTTAGAATAGAGGAAGCGTGTCTTTGAACTGAAAGAGGTGGCATTGTTACCGGTACAATTCTTTGTTTTCAACATCAGCATTTGTCTTGGGGTGGGGGTGGAGGGGTTTGCTTATGATGGGAAACTGTTCTAATTCCCAACACAAACCGCTTGACAAATACCAAAAGAATCAAGGCATTGTTCCCCCCGACCCCCTTTCAGGAAATGTTGTATTAAGCTTGTCAGTAGTTACACATTAGCCCTATTTTTTTCTGAGCTGCTCTTGCTGGATAGAGATTGAGTTTATGATACGTTCTGTAATTTGTGTAAGTTAAGGCTTATGGCTTGCTTCAGGCCACTGACTTCAGAAGTGTCTGCTCTGTACAGTCCCACCATCCAATAGGGTAGGCTATATCCATAAAGGTATGTGTACAGTACAACGGAATACATGTAGCCTAGGCTTTGATGAAATTATAGGCTACGAGGCTATGGGATTCTATAAGGCTACATATTGCTTGAATCGTGTGTCTGAGACAGAAATGATTATTGTATTGCTTGATGAACAGTCTTCATTTCAGTTCCACAGTTTTGTTTTAGTAATGCTGTCTACTGTAGCGCTAAAGTCCTATGACTTACCAACAGTGGGAACAACAAACTCAGGAGCCGCAGACAGATCTTCTTAGATCTGCATTAAATCAGATTTAAATTGCCATGATGTAATTATGCATCCTTTCTTGTGTTATCATGGCCACTTTGTTGAGTATTGGTCTGATATGCTAATATGTGAACATGAAGGGAATAGCATACTGTTTTTTCCCCTTTGGGATATAAATTAATTGAACATTGCCTGATGTATCTTTTCTCCTCTGAACTTGTAGATGCAAGGTTCCATTAAGGTCTCCTCGTCTGTTATAAGCGAATGATGATGGACCTAGATAACAAGGAGTTAGCAGGGAGTTCTGTAAGAATGAAGGCTCCAGTGGTTCACACAGATAGTGAGAGGGTCATTTGTTTTGTTGTGGCACATGGACAATCTCTTTTTGGACACCATGGGCCACAATGTTTTACACAGATAGAGACCCATGGGAATAACCCAGGCGATGGCTCCCTCCCTCCGTCTTACACACAGACTATGGGCCTGGCCTGTTTTTCCCCCCTTGCCTGGCTCAACTCCAGATTAAACTGTAACATTGCCCTGTTAATTATCCATGGGTGGAGAAGTAGCATCCAGCACTGGGTGTAATTTTCATTTAGCCATCAGAAAGCCTGTAAACATGTCTGCTGCACAGACGTCCACCAAGCTCCTGAAGCACAACAGAACTCACTTCATCCTTTTCATTTTTTGTTTCCTTTCAAAATGCCATTTAAGGTATTTGCCATTTTAAAATATTATTTCTGCAAACAGTGTTTGAAAATCCTCTAGTCTCTGAATAGAGTGGTGCCAGAGCCTAGGTATTAAACATTTTAAAACCAACTTTTGGAGCTTCCTTGATGTATAAAAGTAGGCTGCTTTGTAATGCCAGACTGGTCTATTCTAGTGTGCACAGAACTAACATAACAGTTTGCATCAGGCCAGTAATTGTTTACTTTTGGTAACTGACATAACACAACTAAGAAATTGTTAAGATTAGGTCTTTAACATCTTTGATATGACATAATACTTGGGAAGATTATCTTTGTTACATCAAATGTTATGTTATCCCTTTAAAATACTGTACACAGGCATAACAATACTTTGTATATTGTTAGGAAGACAACACATGTGTTTGATATCCAGAAGAGTACATGTGGATGTTTTTTACAGCTCAGAATAAGAATCAAGAGTATTTATATGGACGATATATTTAGGCCAATAATGTATTAATTTTCTTTCGTTACCGTGGGACCAATAACTTGGTCTCTACACCAATAGCAGAATATTTCCATGAATTTCACGAGTCATTTAAGCTCGACGCATCATTGCAAGCTTTAATTTTCATGCAGCATACTGTCGCAGCAGGACGTAAACGGATTTTGTGTGCGCCTATTTTCTCCAAGCCGACCGCCCTCTAGGCATCGCGGCAAATACCATGGAGAGAATTTCTTGCATTACACATGACCACTGGCAGTTTAAAACTTGCACTGCTGCAATCGGAGTTGTTTCTCAGCTGTATGAAAGTGCATCGAGTGTCAACTTGGCACTTTCCGCCCGGCTGGTGTAGGGGTATTGTCATTGTTCCCAACGACAGGTAATGGCGTCACCCTTCCCCCCGCCCAGCTCTTCACTCTGCTGCTAGCAATGTATTATAAAGAGTTCAGTGCACACAGTAATTGGTGAGCAGAAAATGAATTCAGCTCTCCGAAATACCCGACTGGCGAAGCTAACGTTACTCACCGTGTTAGAAACAGAACTGCGGAAAACTTCTCAGATTTGACTTTGGTCAGCACGGGATGCATTTGTAGCAAAAGTGGATGAGAAAAGGTAAGTTGCTTTGTTTAAGGATAACAAGATTGAAAGACGAGACCGGATGAGGATTCATGTTAGCGACACACTGATTTATTTTTTACAATGGACATGCAACTTATTTCATGTGAAAAGGTAACATTTGCAATTGAAAAGAGAGAATGATTATTTTTAGTGATTAGGAAGTATTTTCATGCTATGCATTTAGGATGTGGGCTACACTAGGAAACGTTAGTCTTCCAGTGTTAGATCTTAACTAAAACTTTTGGAATGCTAGTTTTAGCACAACACAGCTGCTTCCCTGAAACTAAATACTTTGCTTGCCTTTCCCATTCATTCGACACGTTTTCTCTTTATCTTAAGTAACTTCCAACGACACATAAACACCACATCCGTCAAGCCGATGGACCTGTAGCTTTACCGCTAACTAGTTTAGCAACAGGCAACTTGAAATACCGTTACAATGTTCACATTTGTGGCTTGTGCGCTCGTCTTGCACTCGTCTCGAAATGCGTAGAAGAAATTATTTTATTTTTGGTGTAATTAAAATAATAACTAGGCTACTGTATTGTGTATAACATTGTATATAAAACGGTTACAGCGTTTGTCTGTCAAGTAAGGAACTTAAATATTCTTAATAAAAATCCGACTTGAGTGTTGTCGCACTTGCATAGTATGCGTACACTACAAGTTTTCGCACTTGCATAGTGTACACCTGCTAACTTGTGCACAAGAATATGTAAGTGGCTTCTTTAGTGTATATGTCTAGATTTGCCGGGACAGACTTTAGCATCAGTTGCAACTTGCACGCTTTTTTATAGCCTTCCACTTGGTAGATGCAGATGTCCAGTCGTCGAAAATCAACAGTGCGTTTGCCTCATGTGCACCACAGACTGCAAACGCACAGATGGATCATTCTAACCTGTGAAAACCTTGGTCAGTCAATGCTCCTGTCTTGCTTTCATGCTTGCTCATTAGCCCAGTTGATGTGGGTAGTGAACATGTAATTAACCCTTTCTCATCTCTTCTCAAGAGTTTTCTCCTTTTATATTCTGTATGATCAATCACTTTTTGGATAGCATGCCCTCTTGCTTAGCTATGGCAATTGTGTTCAGCTTGCTTAGACCTACTACTCCACAGTTGGAGAATTACGCTGCCTTTATGTGCTCCTTCTCATTCCACGGAGCCAGGAGAAGACTCATCTTTTTGCCCTAGATTCTGGTGACCTCGCTGTCACACAGATGGTGAGAAGGAAAACAGCAGTAGTTGCCATGGCAAAGTGATGCTGAGGGCAGGGTGCCCACTGAACAAGATGTGCGGGCACTCTGAGTGTGTACCCAGGCCCAGGCTTACGATGGCAACCCCCACCACCACCCACATACCCTTTTTCAAGCTGCCCTGTGTGGCCATGGCAGTGCCCTGCCTGGATTCCTTCTCACTGCTTAATTCTTTCATTATGTGCAATTTCTCATGCATTCCCTTTCTGTCTTGCCCTCTCACGTCTTGTCTTTTTCTCTCTCACGCACTGTTTCTCTCCTCTCCTTTCTTTCTCTCTCTCTCTCTCTCTGCCGTGATCGCTCTGGAAATCATTTTATTATTTCATAGTCTGCCTCTTCTCATTCCTCTGCTGTCTCCTTCCATTACTCCCCCACTGGCTCCGTCTGTCACATTACAAAATGAAGAGGTACATCTTTGATGCCCTCGGTCATCTTTCACCTGCGCCCTCTCTTCTTTTTTCTCTGCTCCCACTCCCTCTCTTCTCTCCCCCCTTTTGTGGAGATTGCTCATGCCCAAATGTTTTGTGTGGGCATCCCGGCTCAAACACCTAAAGGGTCCACACCAGGAACAATAACTATAAAGATAGCTGTAACTATAACTATATTGGTGTTGTCATTGTTGTAGTTTGTGTGGATGTTGTTATTCATATTAGCTAGCACAATACTTTTTTGTTGTTACTGTTATTGTCATCGTTCTTGGTGTAAATGGCCGTTTACACCTCCACCATGGATATGACCTGAGATCTGTCCTTTTTTTCTGCACACAAACCTAATCTTTCTTAACTCAAAACACTTTGTTGAACAAAAAGGTCAAGCAGCCTACGCACAGTGCCATTTCTAGCACGGGTATTCATGACCTGAGTGGGCACGACTTCTGTTGTCTAGGCAATTCATTTCCTCTTCCATTTGAAGACCATTAGAATGCAGAATGGTTCTGAGTGGAATATGGTCTTTACTAGGTGCTGTTGGGACTGTGAATACCACGCACCCCTCTGCCAAAAAATGTTTGCTAACCCAGCTCTACTCCCAGGTAGGTTAGTGGTAGCTGATTACATAATATCAGTACTGCGATGTAAAGACAATTAGAAGGATGGCATTAATCCCCTAACAGCTGAGATTTACTGGCTTGCTAGCTCATGACAGATGTTTTGCCGTTTTTTTTTTTCTGCCTCCTTTTGTTGGTCAGGTGCCAGAGTTGAAGAGGGAGGGCCAAACCCCAGAGATGGAAAGTTGGCTGGTGGTCAGAGGAATATGCACTGGTTTGATGTGGATTATAGTTATACGGTTTGATTTAATGCTAAAGTTGATGTTGCATATTTTATCTTTTAAATCTCAACCCCCACTCACGCTCCCATTTTTGGCGCTGGTTTTCGAGGCGAAGATGGGCAGTTGAAGCGAAGTGTCAGACGGGTGTGACTTCACTAGGTGCTGAGGCTGGGCCAGCTTCATTAGCAGTGTGAACGTTGACTGCCGGCGTGAAAAAGTCTGATGTTATCAAATATGGTAGGCGGAGAAGAGTGCGAGTCATCTTCTCACCTCCGAGAATTAGAACATGCGACGGCCTAGTTACTCAGTCAGTCAGTCACCTTATTCCCTTTACTCGCTTTAACTCAGAAGTTTTCCGATGCTCACTGAAATTAAAGCAAAGAGTAGTATTTTGGAAGGGAGGTTAGCATTTTGTTAGCATTTTGTACCTGCGTTTAAAGCTGCTCAGTGTTGCTTGGCACAGGAAGAGGTTTAGTGGGCCACCCCAGCCCCAGGGCCTGGCAACCAGACATTGCGGTAGCTCGACCCTGGAGGAAAGCCAGGCGGCAGAATTAGAGGTGATTAGAGGGGGTGTCATGGGCCTATAGAGGCAGGGCCGCCCTCCACTCCTCTCCTCTCCCCTCCACTCCTCTCCCCTCCACTCCTCTCCTCTCCTCCGTCCAGAGACCACTGTGTTGCATAACCGCTTGAAGCTGGGCCCTGGAAAGGCTGCCAGTAAAGGTTTTTAGCCGTCTCCTACCTCCCCATTGATAAGTTTAATATGCAGTGATATGGAATTTGGGCTAGGGGTGGATTCGTGCTTTTGTGCTGTCTGCTTTTATACATATTTAATTCAAATTTTATCGCAGAATTCAGTCAAGGCTCATTTGTTTAATCCAAACCATATTTGAAATGGTGTGAGGCTGTTTAGGCTAGGCTATCCTCAGGAGACTTGCTATTGTTGTCATCCAAGCATTTAAGCAGTCAGCAGGCCCCCCCACACACACACACACAGTAAAGAAACCATAATTTAATTCTGACTCATTTGTAAAAACAGATTTCCTGTTTGTAATTGGCCACCTGATTGACGGGAAAGGCCGTACGACTGAAATTAGCTTAATGGCCTTCCAGTTTAGCTGTCGGATATTTTGACTTGCTATTTGTGTGCACAACGCTCTCTGTAAAAATAAATCTATTGAGTTTTGCTTTGTCTTATTAGGTCTGCTTGTATTGCGAACCCAGCAAGCGAAAAGGCCAAGTGTTATTACATCATAAGCTAATCAGGGGAAGCAGGGGGTTGGTTGTCCCCTTGTCCCTTACTGTGCTGTGACTTAATGGACTGCTGTTGGCTGATATCACTGGAATAAATTGATTTAAAAGTTGGAGGTGTTTTTATTCAAAGAACAATTACCAGTTAAAGGAAAATTCCGGTATTTAGCACTTTGAGTTCCTTTTCTGGTTTGTTTTGGATGAACTAGAGTGGTGGACACCGAAATTTTGACGATTGGTCCTGTCTCGACTTTTCTGACTGGTTTTGAATCGCCTTTACTGCTTCAGTGGTTGCCTACAGGCATGCACAAACATGTCCTTAAAACAACCCTTAACGTTCGTTTTCAAAACTGTGCAACTCACCGAGTGGTTAGTGGTGTTCGTTGGTTATTAAAATGAAATATGTTGCCGCAATGTATGATTTCCAGCTGTCTTATTTGCTATTGTGGAACTATTCAGTCACTAACAGACACCTCACAACCATGTATAAACTTCCACTCAATATTTGAGCCTGAAGCATAGACGGTGGCGCAGTAATATCAACGTGCAATGAGTCTTCCAACAGAAATCAATGGGATTTTACAAAATGCCAAATAAAACACGACAGAAACTGTATTTCGCTACGCTACTTGTTTTCGAACATCAACAAACACCACTAACCACTCGGTGCACAGTTTGGAAAACGAAAGTTAAGCATTGTTTTAGGACATGTTTGTGCATGCCTGTAGGCAGCCACTCTGAAGTTAAAGGGACACCAGGCAAGCCTGATGCTTTTTCTCTACGAAACTCCCCCTCGCTCGGTCTGAAGCTCTTTTCCTTTTCTTTGCGTCTTCCGTCAAGGGTTTTCGCTGCTTCTTCGCCGGCTCTGCCATTATACACATGTTTGCAACAATCTCTAGGGTTTAGTTAGCCTGCCTCTGTGCTGTAAACTGATCCTGCTTCGGTCGGCGGGTAGGATACACCGAACTTGCAAGTGGGATATTCTTCCTACAGGCAGTAGGGGCGGGCGAGAGAGCCTTCATTCGCCCCGTAATGAGTCATTTAACCGTATACCGACTTAGGAAGATGATTAATTAACACGAAAACGTTGCCTGGTGTCCCTTTAACAGTTCCTTCATATAAGAATATCTTAAGATAGAGACTTTGGAACATTCCAGGGGTGCCAAGCATCATTTGGCCTTTTAGCTTATGTCAGTTGGCGCAAAATGTGTGCTGGCTGGATCCTGATCTGAAGCAGATTGATGGGAACGTGCGTCCGTGGCCCCTGGGGGTGGCTAGCTCACCGCGTCCACATCCGTCTGGGGTGATTTGATGTGGCAAGCAGTCGTCGAGCAGGAAGCGACATCTTTTAGCATGCCGCCAAGCTCTGAAACCTCAGCTTCACTGTGGTGGCGGGGAAGGTCTGGTTTTGACTTGGTCGGCCTGTCGTGGTTTCACTGGCTGAAGTTGACAGCTCTGCAGAGACCGTCTGTGAGATCCAGACCAGACCAGACCAGACCTGTTTTGTTTTTGTCTTTTTACCCAGAATCATTCTCTTAGAATCTTTGAGTGTGTTGACATGTTATGTTGTGCTATTTATTATCTAGTGTATGTCATCTATTCTCATGCAGCTGTGATGAGGCCCACTGCAAATAACTACTGTTGGTATTGTAAGTAGACTTGTTTACCAGACTCTTGTGGTCTCCAGTCCAAGCCATGTGGTTGGCCTTGTTGTTTACCAGGACGGAGTCCCAGTAGGACCACGCTGTCATCTGATGGCTAATAAGGCCTCTCAGTAGACGAGCACCGTTACGTTATACCCCCCCCCCCACACACACACCCCTCCACCCCAGACAGATCCTTTGAGTAACGGTCCAGACTAATCCCAGCGTCTGATCAGGCTAATCCTCCTGCATGACCTGCTACTCACCTCCTCCCCCTCCACCACCGCAGCCCTCCTGTAGGAGCTGACTGCTGTGTGTGTGTGTGTGTGTGTGTGTGTGTGTCTGACTGCATCCCCACTTAAGGAGTTCTCCCGCCTAAAACTCTCGATGGTGGCCTGGCCACAGGGCTGGGAACTGACTTGTATCTTGCGAGCATATTTTCAGTCTGAGCCAGGGCTGTCACAACGGTTTCTGTGGGCGTAGGAAGCTGGGTGTGGACATGTTGATCTGACTGCCTCGCGGTAAACAAATCAAATCTGCTGCTCTCTGTATCAACCCTGTCCTCAAGCATTTGTAAACCGCGGGCCGTTCCGCCTTGCGTTTTTACTTGTTTTAGATACGTGCTTGCCGCCGAGTACGATTTCTCCAAAGTTTTGTGAGCAGAGCTTGCGCATTGTCCGCTGCCTAGCAACATGTTGCTGCTCTGCGTTGTGGTTTAAAATTCATTCGTCATGACTGTTTGTCTGAAGGTCACTTTGCGAGTCACGACACAGTCTCTGCAATTTACCTCATTTACTGTCCGTTTCCTGCATTTCTGTGACCACTGAGTGGCTCGGAACTCGCTGGAGGAAGCAATGTGTCCTGACTGCTCTGAGGAGGCCTGATTTAAGGGCCCGCGAGTCGGGAGTTCTTTCAGAACCACCGGCTGTGATGTGGTCTGGCGATGACATCAGAGGCGAGGGGGTCAACTGTGAGTCGGTGCCGGGTGAAGACTGCTCCGGGGCGGATCAACTGACCTCACACACTCACTGCCTGTGTTTGTGTAGGACGGTTGGAACGAAGTCACATTCTGTCTCCCTCTCTCTTGCCCTCTCACTCTCTCTCACACACACACACACACACACACACACACACACACACACACACACACACACACACACACACACAGTTGCTCGCTGGCTCTGTCTCTCTCTCTCTCTCTCTCTCTCTCTCTCTCTCTCTCTCTCTCTCTCTCTCTCTCTCTCTCTGTGTTTGGATTCGAAAGAAGAAAAGAAAAGAATGTTGTCTTTGTTTCTTTTTTGTCCTCTATCTCTCTCTTCCTCTTCTGTCCTATCTTCCACCCCATCAGGGTCAGGGCTTTGCGCTCATTGGCCTTTTTATGCTGTTAGCCTGTGTTGGTCTCCGTCATAGTGTCTTTGTCTGTTCCTGGAACAGTGCCCTGGAGCCAGCCTTCCTTAAAAGCACATCAGACAGTGATGTGCACAGACACATCCCAGCTGAAATCTTAACCAAACAAACACACACACATTCATTCTCACAAACACACACACATTCAGTCTGAGAAACACACACACACTCACACACACACACACACACACATTCAGTCTCTCACACACACACACAGATCTGACAGCCATTAAGCCCTGTTGGGGATGAACTGAGCACTGATCATATGAAATGCATGAATCTTGGAGTAATTACCCTGTGCATCAACCACTTGGGCCGGCACACATCTATCTACACTTGTACTAGCACCCACTTACACAAACACAAATGCACTCGTGCTGCCTAGTCCCTCTTACGCTTGCAGGCACACACACACACACACACACACACACACACACACACACACGTGGCGTGTGCTACTACAGCCTGCTGTATTTAGCCTGTGTGGCTTGGCTGGGGTGTTATAAGTGGCTCAGCCATCAAGTCATCTCATGGTCGGGGTGACATCACACTGCTCTCTCACTTGGAAAGCTTGGAGGGAGGAGGTGTGTGTGTGTGTGTGGGGGGGGGGGGGGGTCAGAAGGACATGGAGGCACATGGATGGGCGGCATGTCACCTTCTGTGGGGTGAAGGATGTAGGAGGGTGGATGGTGACCACTCATCTCTCATTATGCCTTACACTCTCTCTCTCTCTCTTGCACGCGGCATGCACACAACACATGCATAGCGGGTGTGTTAAGTCTTGGGGGACGTCAGGCAGGGAGACGTTGAGTTCACTGCGAGGGTCTGCACTGCCAGCTCATCCACACACTCAAGGCAGCACTCGTGCCACAGGGAGAGAGCCGTGGGGAGGGGAGGGGGAGGGAAGGGGTGCTTTCTGGGCCTTAAATGCTAGTAGTGCACGGGTTGTGGGAGAGTGATAAAAACCTGACAGCCCCCAGTTCAAGGCGGCTGTGTGTGTGTGTGTGTGTGTGTTGAGCAACAAAAAGGGGATGCAAGTCATACAACTTTTCCCCTTCCTCCTTCCCACAGATTTGCTGATATGTCCTGAGATCCTCACAGCCATTCACAACGTCGCCAACCCAGCAGTGTTGAAGGACACCAAACCGGGGCGACCATTCAACTTTTGACCTTTTGTCAGACAGCAGTCTGCCACTGTTTTTGCTTCTAGAGCTTCTGAGAGGCCCAGACGGAGGAGCAGCACACAGCGGCCTTGACGGACGGGAAGACGTGCGAGATTCCACAGGGAGAGGGCGGAAAAACGAAGAGAAGAGAAAGGAGCGGAGGAGCGGAGGTGTGAAAGATAGAGGACAAGTGGGGAATTCCACGAGGCTGAAGCCAGGCGTGCGGAACAGAGAACAGGTTACCTCTCTAACTACAGAGGGCTACACACACACACACACACACACACACACCTCAACACTGGAGGGCTCCAAGGATTTTAGCCAGATGTCAAGATAATCGGACAGGAGTTCAGCAGCAGCATCATCGTCCAACAATTTCTCTGACCTCTCTGGATTCTATTTCTCGCCCACTTTTTTTCCCGCCCCTTCGTTTCTGGAAAACATGACCTTGTGGTTGGGTTCTGGGGCCTTGTGGACAGTTTAGCGTTGGTGTCGAGAGTGGACGTGGACGTGACTGTGAGTGCGGCGTGTCGGTGCTGGCCATGTCGTGGAAGAGGAACTACTTTGCGTCGGGCAGCAGCGGCCTTCAGGGCATCTTTACCCCGCGCACCATGACCTCCATCGCCCCTAGCAAAGGGCTCATTAATGAGCCAGGACAGAACAGCTGCTTTCTGAACAGTGCTCTCCAGGTAGGTCACCCACCCACACTCCCATAAACACAGACTACTTAAATACATGGCCTACACATTGCATCACCAGTACAAATACACAATATGAAAAACATACACTCCTACTGTTTCATCTGGGAAAAACTTGTAAAAGGAGGTGGAATCTTTTGTACCCCCCCCCCCCCCCCCACACACACACACACACACACACACACACACACTTGCTCAGATATGGTCACAGATTGTTGTTGTGACTTGTAGACTCTTTGTGCGTTTGTTTTTTAGCCTCCAGCCAGAAGAGAGTGGAGGAGGCAGAGGTGGAGGGTGTGTTGTTTATGGTCAGCAGGTGTCAGGGGTGTGTCAGCTAGAGGGGGAGCTGGGTGTGAATCACCCCAGAGTGAGAGGGGAGGCGTGGGCCAAGCACTGGTGCAAATTCATGGAAAGGGTGCGGATGACGCCTCCTCTTTGAATCTCTAGCTCACCCGTGAATAGTCATTTTGTGTGTGTGTGTGTGTGTGTGTGTGTGTGTAAGGTGACCATTATGGACTCTGTGAAGTCCAAATAGCAGTAAGCAACACCGTAAGCATCTGACTCAGCAACAGATCACATTATCATTAAGGCTACTTAGTGTCGTTGGGTTGAGGAAGGGAGTGAATGAAAAGGTGTCTTTGTGGGACAGTAGCCTAGTTGTGGGCGGCGCAGTGGTGCTGTTTGAGAAAGTTTGGGAGTCAAGGTCACCCGCTGTTTGGTGCTACATCTCGTCCTGACAGCCCACTGCTTATTTTTGGGAACAAATGGCTTTCTTATAGCAGACATAATAAAGTGTTGGCCCGGCCTTGCTCCACATGTTTGCCTTTTCCACAGAACAACCTCCATGGCCTCATCTGCCCTCTGCTTCTCCCAGCTTTGGAGGTTATTAAGCTTTGTGCACTTCCTTTGATATTACCCGTTGAGGATTCCTGTAAAGACACCACACACACACACTGATGCAGTCATTTTTTGTGGTCCAATACACACCCAGATCGGCTATTCCCAGCTTCTCGCTTGAACTGTAGCACTCCTACTTTTCCTTCATCCTAGAGAATAACATTGTTCTAATGTTAAAATAACAGTGCCCCCCCCCCCCCCCCTTTTTCTTTTCTGTTTTTTCTGTGTTCTCTCAAGGTGTTCTTTTCCAGTGTTTGTGCTCTGAGGCACACAGGACTCTTTTCACGCAGCTCTGACAGTCTCCCTTTGTCTTGGCCTAATCCATGCGCTGAGGCTGTAATCAGGGGGGGTGGGGCAATTACTGTTTTCTCTCCCTGGCCTCCTCCACACTCAACGTGTATCTCCACGTTCACTCTCTAGGTCTCCTGGCTCCATGTTGATATAATTATACTATGGATGAAGGCGTTGTCGTGTGTGTGTGTGTGTGTGTGTCTGTTGAGTTGACTGTCTTGAGTTTGTGTTTTTTGAGATTGGGAGTGGCATCTTTGTCTGTGTGTGTCTGTTTGTTTGTCTGTGTGTGTGTGTGTGTTTGTGTGCATGAGTTGGAGTTGTGGTTGGGTCATTGATGACCCAACCATGAATCAGACAGTGCGTTGCTTTGTTTATCTGTGGGGTGTCATGGACGGGCAGCTGTGTGGTAATGAGCGTGTTGATCACTTCTCAAGCGTGACCTCTCCACTACCGTACAGATCGGCAGCATTTGGTGTCCTGTCCACCTCTGGCTAGCCCCACAGGCTTCTCGGCCTGGCCAGGCCCTCTCTGGACGCAGAGCTGGGAAAGCACCCTGCATGAGGACAGGCCAGTAGAAAAATAAATAATGGAGAGTGATCTTCATGGCCGGATAGTCACTCACTCATGAGCACTTATGCAAACTTGCTGCTACTCACTCTTTCTCTCTCTGCCTCCTCTTTTCCTCTCTCTCCCCCTGTGTTTCTATCTGCCTTTTTCTCTCTCTCTCTCTCTCTCCCTCCCTCCCCATAAGCCATCTTCTGTAGATGTTTGCCTGAGTGAGTAGGAACGCCAGTGCTGCTTATTGATCCCCATTCTCCGTGGATCCGCTCCAGGCTGGCTGAGTGCCGTCTCTGGTGCATCGCAGAAACTTTGATGCTCACTCTTTGGTCCCCTGTGAGCAGGACATGGAGGGCATGGAGATGGGGTGCGTGGGGGGGGTAGGAGTGGAGAAATCGGTCTGTCAGGATGCAAATACGAACTTCAGCAGAAAACTAAAAGCACATAGCACCAGTGTAGTTGCTTACGCCAGCATCAGAGATGGTGACGTCGTAAATATGTGTATGGTTGGTTGTTTGATGTGTGTTTTTTCTCAAAAGTGCAGACGGCCGTCTATCAAGGCATTTGTCATCCCTCGTCCATAATTACCTAGTCTGAGCAACCAGTCATTAGTTCTCCTCCCTCTATTTTTGGATTACCGTATAATCAGCTATATGGAACTAAAGTGGATTAGCGGCGTGAAAAGCCTGCCGAGCTACAAATTAGCGTCACATATGAGTCAGGAGATGAAGGAGGCGGCGGTGGGGGCGCGGGGTGTATGTCTAAACAGTGTATAGACGTAGACGTTGGTTATGAAGCCCCAGGGGAATACAGTTCTTGTTGTTGCGCTTTGTTCCCCTCCCGCCGGAACTGAAACTGCTGTGCAAGAACCCAGACTTGATTGGAGACGCTTCTCTGGAATGCGTTGTCGTCTGGTCTTTCATGCTCAAAAGCTTAGACAAGAGATCAAGGAGGAATGCGTCTTTCTTCTCCTTTTTATGAACTCTGTGGTCATCATCAGGAGCATAATAATAATCCTCCGTCCCTTCATCTCTTTCCCCCCCTGGAGGTTCAAGCGCAGGCTCGCCACAGCCCCTGTGCTGTCGTGGGGCTCTGCTGAACCTTACAACCGGCTCACTACAGCAAACACTTGACTACATTCTCCGTTTTAAAAAAAAAGAGAGAAAAAAGTCAAACCTTAATCTCCCGCAGTGGATCCCCAGAAAAGCTGGAGCGGTAGCCGAGCTCTCGCCCCTGCGGTGGGAGTTAAATCCTTAACCCCGGCGCCCTCATTAAAACCATAAGTGTTTGCCCTGTTACCTCAGAGACGGAGGTGTGTCTCCCACCGGACAGACGTCATAGACGTCAGCCGCAGCCTGCAGGAGAGGAGAGGAGTGGAGTGGTTGTTTTTCTCCTTCTCCTTCTTCTTCTTTGTCCTTTCATCCATGCCGGTAAGCCTGGGCCCCCCAGAGCTCTCCAGACTGAATTAACTGGAAAAGGCTGAGAGGGTGCGGGCCGCCGCTGCTGCTACTGCTGCTGCTACTTTGTCCCATCCATTCCTCATTATGCTGCACACGTATTTGAGGCCTTTATGGGCCTGGCACAACGATGTCCGTCTTTTCAGGGTTTTGTGAATGGTAACCTATGTCTGCGTATAGAATTTGGAACAGGCTGAAAGATGTTGACGTATGTTGACAAATTGATGAATGTGTCTGTTCACTCTCCTGACGTCTTCTCAAAAGAGAGCGATTTCAGTGTTTTGTTCTCTCTCCTCTGTCGGTCGGATTCTGTCTGTCTAGTTTCACGTGTCATGTTGTTTGTCTTGGACGGACTGACCTTTCTCTGCGCTAAAAGTTTGAAAGGCAGAGAGCTCCGTGCAGAGCATCGGGCCCCCAGTACAGGCTGAAAGCCTTGTCATGTCCGTGTCTTCCTGGATCGGAAAAACAGGAGGACTATATCTCCTCAGCAGGAAGCAGATGTCCTGGAAACACGGCAAGGGGCACAGGGAACAACCAGAGCTCTTTCCCTCCTGCCCACTCTCTCACTCCTCCTTTCTCTTTTTTTTCTTTCTTTCTTTCTTTCTTTCTCTCTCTCTGTCTACCTCCCTCTCTCTTCATCCTTTCATTCTTCTCCTCTCTTTCTGCCAGTCTGCTCTCTCTCATTGTCTTTTTTCCATCTCTCTCTCTCTTGCTCTTTATTACTCTTGCTCCTTGTCTGTTCTCTTCCCATCTCCATCTCTCTAGTCTCTTTCCTGTCCTGTGCTTCTCAGGATCAAAGTCGTCATGTGCGGGCACTATTGGTCCATTTCTCTCTCTCTCTCTCTCTCTCTCTCTCTCTCTCTCTCTCTCTCTCTCTCTCTCGTGCTCCCTGTTCAGCTTCCACGACTTGGTCTTGCTTGTTTGCCGCCTCTACTATCCATGTGCGTGGGGGACCAGAAAAAAAGAAAGGAAAAAAAGTGTCAGGAAAAATGCCAGAGGTCTTTTTGTGCATAACGACATCTGCCACCATGCATGCCCTGAAATCCAAGCCCGGCTTTTTGTCGCGCAAACGAGCAGCCAGGACACGCAACCGTGAGCAGCTGAAACGAGACTGAAGATGATCTCGCATGGATTTGGCTGCAGGGCCAGCCAGGCAGGCAGGCGGTCTAAGAAGGCCGAGGGCGCCGCGGCGCAGGGTAAGAGTCGTCCAGCCGCGAGGACTTCGGTACATGCCGTCTCCAGCAGGGCTGGTTTAACGCCACGATAAACAAACATGAGCACTAGAGAAAAAAAGATGGGAAAAGACGGAGCTTGTTTCTATCTGCTGCTGGGCTTATTCAGCCCAATTTCACGGGGAGGGGGATTGTGTGTCAGCCTTTCCTGCTCTGGCAGAGCACTCGTTCTGTGTTATCGTGTGTGTGTGTGTGTCATGGAGAGGCTGAGGTTTGGGAACATCGGCGTAATGAGCAGCTGTGTCTCACGGCTCCAGGCAGGGGGGGGCACCTGGCCTGTGCCCATCCCACGTGAGGTGCCCCTGCTCCTGCTGGAAGTGGGAGGGGTGGGGGGGTTGGGACGGGGCTGTTATCTCTGCCCTGACTCTCTCCAGGCCAGGGGGACGCGGAGCGATAGCGGCCGCTAGTTTGCTGCTGCCAGCCACTGAGTGCAAAACACAACAATGTTTCATCCCTATCAAGCCCCAACAGTTGTGCTTACAAAATGATTGTTAGTGTTTGCAGTCAGTCGACAAAGCCCGATGTGAGAGGCACGTACAAGTGAAAAGGAACAGCAGAGATAGTGTGAATGATGCAGTGTGTGTGTGTGCGTGTGTGTGCGTGTGTGTGCGTGTGCGCGCGTGTGCGTGTGTGTGTGTGTGTGTGTGTGTGTGTGTGTGTAAGAGTCACAGTGAGACCGGGCCCAAATGAAAGGTTATTTATTACTCCAGGGTCCAATCAATCATGAACCTGAGTGGCCTCTCCATTCATTATCCCTCCCTCCCTCTTCCACTCTGGATCTGCCCTAAATCTGCAGAGGGGGAGCACTGGACAGGATGGCACTGGGCTGGGTGGAAAAACGCCACGGACCAGCCTGGACTGTAAACTTACATGTCAGTAGGGGGTGCAAATGCCCCCAACACACACACACACACACACACACACACACACACACACACACACACACACACACACACAGAGTGGCCTTCAGGGTGTGGGTGGAAACATAGAGGTGGGAGGTCTTCAGGAAGCGTCTCTGGAGGGTCATAATCTAAATTGGAGGGTAAACTTTAGGCTGTATTGATGTGGTACAATGATTTCAATAGGGTGCTGAGAGACTGACACGCGCACACACATACACACACATACAGATGGACAAAAACACACACTCTTACTGACTAGGGCTGTCACTTTTGTGAAAAAATCCTGTTCGATTCTTGAGACATAATTGTTCATTGAATCGATTGTAAAATCGATTTTTCATGTCTAAAGACGTTTTAATTTTCAACACCAAATATAGGACAATCCACGAACAACTAACAGGCATTAGGACGAACGTAAAGGGGGCGCTTGAAGACGCACAATGGCGTGAAGTTTCGTGCACAATGACAAACAGGAATGCAACATTCTCGAAAAACAATAAGCAGAGTGGACTGCCATAACATCAGTGAAAAACATTACTGCAGGCTTCAACGTGGCTGCGTTTACAATTAGAAATGTCAAACAAATTTCGCCTACGTAGAACTCACGACTGCACAGTTTGCATACCGCTTTGTCCTTCTCCATAGTCTGATATACCCAAACCCCGAAGTGCTTCCATATCGAACTCCTCAAGTTATTAGGGCCTATCACTCGTATCTCTCATGTCGCACAGGTTGATCGTGTTGTCCTCAATTTTTTGGCAAAAAACCAGCAGCACAGCAGCCGATTGAAAAAGCTGTTTCCGGTGCGTAAAATTGGTGGGAATTTTCTTTTTAGCTTTCGCAATGCTTACTGCACTTCGGAATTCTTTGTTATTTTTCTGCTTGTTCCTGAGTTTTGTTACATCTATCTTTTTCATTTGTTTAATTCGTTTAAAATTAATAGTGTACATATTTGGTTAAAATCGATTCCCTATTTTAGTTTTCAAAACTTGTGTTGGTTGGTCCAATCGATTGTGCAATCGATTTTCGAACGTAAAGTGACAGCCCTATTACTGACACACTCGTGCTGCACTCAAACATACACACACAGACAAATATTCACACACACATCTTTTTCTCTGCTTAAAGGTAATCTCATAATCCTGTCCTGAGTGCTGTCGTCATGGCAGCTTTGGCACTGGGTGGCATTGTCCATTTTTGTTATATCATCAATTTGCATCTTTTCCAGTCAGCTCAATTTCTCTTTTTCCTCTCTGTCTCTGTCTTCCTCTCCCTCTCTCTCTCACACACACACACGCACACTTGCGCTCATACAGACACACACACATGGTCGCATTCCCTCCCTCACTCCCATTTTTGGATGTTCTCCCTGAGTAAGGCATCTGTGGATGGCACCAGCTGTTTTTTAGGGTCAGCGAGAGGTCTGATGTTAGGGCTGATTAACAATGAAGTGGACGTGTTTCATCATTCGGCAAAAAGCAGCTATTTCGTCGTATGTGCTGCAGAAAATGGAATTCTCTGAATTCTGAAGATAGTTTGTCTAGATGGTAACACTGACAAGCTAATAGCAAAAACTTCAGTTCAAGGGAAACAAACAAATCCATGAGTTTGGAGAAAATGCAACATTTGTACACACACACACACACACCGATGCTTTTGGTCTTGCTTGTGGTGAAGGCATCCATTGCATGTTTCTCCAGCTTTAAACAACTGTAATAGACTCTAATCACTCTGACAGACAAATGTGCTTATAACTAATTTTACTCAAAACCAAAGCTCGCCACGCTGTCATCTCAGTGAGATGAGCGAACAGCTTTGTTGTTCCAAGAATTGCTGTCATTCGGACCAAAACCGTCAAGAGAGAAACCCTCTTGCATGCATTTTCTTTTCAGAGCCCCAGTTTCAGAGCCCCAGTATGCTCTCACACACATCAGCTGTGATTTTCCTTGTCATAGACATCCTGCCCAGGCTTGTTGTAACTCCGATTTTGTGTTTGTTTGAAAAGAAACTTTATTTTTGTGGGAATAACCGT
The DNA here is from genome assembly GCF_018492685.1 of Alosa sapidissima. Classification (NCBI taxonomy): domain Eukaryota; kingdom Metazoa; phylum Chordata; class Actinopteri; order Clupeiformes; family Clupeidae; genus Alosa; species Alosa sapidissima. The sequence goes on along the minus strand of NC_055972.1, from coordinate 16,178,267 downwards.
GAGAAGAGCAGCTCACATTGGCACAAGCCCTCTCCTCTACCCCAGCGGCATCAAAGAGCTGGCGGCGCTCTCTCTCTCTCTCTCTCTCTCTCTCTCTCTCTCTCTCTCTCTCTCTCTCTCTCTCTCTCTCTCTCTCTCCTCTCTCTCTCTCTCTCTCTCTCTCTCTCTCTCTCTCTCTCTGTCTCTGTCTCTGTCTCTCTCCCACTGAGTACACTGGGCTCATGGAAAGCGCCGCAGATTGCAGCTTTCTGCTTGAGGAGGCTTTCACCTGGACTAGCTGTATTGGTACAAGAGCGAGACAGAAGGGGCACGCACACTGGATTTTATTTATTTATTTTTTGCCCCAGGAAAAAAAAAAAAGACTATCTATCTGACTGAGCTGTTACTCACTCTCTTTGTGTGTGGCGGTTAGCACAGCTGGCTGTAAAGGTAGCCTTGGTGACCTTTTGGAGGTCATTGGTAATCAATGCCACTGATTGCTTTTGGCTGCAAGTGAGTGTGAATGGTGGTGGATGCTCTGGGTGATCACTTAAAACTATTTTCTCCTTTACACTCGAGCTAGGGCTGGATATTGATGGTATGCTATCATAGGTGTGTGAGTGTGAGTGTTTAGTCAACACTGTGATGGAGGGTGATCTTTAATAGGAGAATATTATGTTATTGTTTGGTTATTTTTTGGTTATTTTTGAACAGTTAGCAATATCATTAGAGAAAAGTTAACAATTTAGTAGTCATATTGTTCTCGTGTCAGCATTTAATTTGGATTTAATTGGCAGCTCGCTGTGAAAGCAGTAAGTTAATGGTGTGCCAAACTCCTTTATTTGTTATGTGCATTTCTGTAGCTTTTTCTGGCTTTCCTGAATAATTGTGTGGAAAAATAATGAGTGCTAATTAGCATTTAGTGTAGTGTGTGTATATACTCTTTTGATCCCGTGAGGGAAATTTAGAGGCAGCAGAAGCTTATAGTGATAAGTAGGGGAAATGAAAGCAATCAAGGAGGTTATTTAGTTGTTGTTTTAATGTTAACAAAAGTAGCAAAGTGTTGCAACATCACAAGCATTTCTCATTAAGCGGCGAATGAGTACTCTGGCTGCCCTTTAGTCTCAGATGGTGTTAATTACTCAGGGATGCTATCAGAACAGGCAGTGGCTGATCATAGGAGTGTCAGTCTCAGGACCAGTGATCGGCTGGTGAAGGGGGGTGTTTGTGTGCGTGTGTGTGTCGAAGGAGAGTGAATGTCGTCCTAATGCAGACTGACAGCTCCTTCAATAATTTAGCGTTGCTGTGTGTCAGGAGTTTCAAGTGGAACAGAGGGGGCCATGGGTAAGATTTTGAGTGTGTGAGTGAGTGAGCAAGCATGCGTGTGTGCGTGCGTGTGTCTGTGTGTGTATTTAGCGCGTGTATGCATGGACGAGCGGTCTGGTTGAGTTAACAGGGCAAGGAGAGCGTCCAGTCTTCACACACACACACACACACACACACACACACACACACACACACACACACACACCACTCACACAGCCCTCAGGAGACTCCCAGGCTGGTCCAGATGGGAGATGGTGTGCGATCAAGAGAAATAGAGAGAGATACAGAATAAAGACAATTAAAAGATAGAGGACTGAGAGAGGAGAGGGGAGAGAAAGAAGAGGGAGAAAGAGGGAGGGGGAGAAAGAGAGAGAAGGTCATCCGTGAGGTGCCTGTTTAGTCTCATGCTAATGCCCCTCATCTTGTCTTTCCTCTGGCACGAGCGGCACAGCTTCTCACTCCGATGTACAAGGACTCTCCGCATCTGTTTTCACTCTCTCCCCACCTCCCTCCCCAGCCTTGTTCTTCTCCTCCCCTCTCCTCTTCTTTCCTCCCTCTTCACCCTCTGTTCTTCTCTCTGACGACTCTCTCTCTCTCTCTCTCTCTCCTCTCTCTCTCTCTCTCTCTCTCTCTCTCTCCTTTTTCTCACCCCACCCAGCACTCCCCTCACCACCACCACCACACTCAGGGAGTCTCTGACCTTCTCTCAGCGCGCTGTTTTTGGGATGGGGAAGACCGTCTGAGGATCTCTCTCTCTCTCTTTCTCTCTCTTTCTCTCTCTTTCTCTCATCTGCTGGGCTGTTTGGATGTGGGCGAGTGAGGCTTGTTTTCAGCTGGTTAGTGGAGTGAGGGAGTGAGTGGCGGCGCTGTGGCGGCCGGGTTAATTGCTGGCTCTGTGTTTGGGGCGTAGAGGGTAATACCCCCACTGGTGCCCACAGCCAAGAGACGGATTTAAGAGGAGCCTTCAGGTCTGCTCACTCTTAAGTACCTCAGCAACTCTGGACTGTCAAGCCCCTTGGCTTCAGGTAGTATCTCTTTCTCTGGGTGTGTGTGGTGGGGAAGGGTGGGGTAGGGGGGTGGGGGTTGGGGTGGCGTGTGTGTTTGGGTGTGTTTGGTGTCTAAGCAGATAAATACCCTAGTAGTGCATTGATGCAAATGTTTTGGTAACTTAGCAGCAGAATCCTCAGAGTGTGTGTGCGTGTGCGTGTGCGCGTGTGTTTGTGTGTGTTCTGAAGCTGTCTGTAGAAGTAGGTGCTGGAGGATGAGAGGCAGTGATGTGGAGTCCTTGGAGAACTGAGGGGGGTGATGTTTTTTGTAGCTTGCTGCGTGTCTGATCGCCAGAGCGATGGAAACGTTCCTGCTGTCAGCCGCAATGGGCCCCCACCCCCACTCACCCTCACACATACGCTGAATTGCCCAAGGGCTGGACGCCCTCTCTAGCTCAGTTTTCATGATAGTTGTAGTAAATCAATCTGTTAATTACTTATTTGATATGTAACCACAGTAACATTTAATCCCATTTAAAGTGTCATGTTTATTTCTGAGTTGGTCCTGTGTTGATGATTTTTTTTTTTTTTTTTTTTTTTTTGTCAACGCTGTGCAGCCCCCCACAAGGCTCTCTGTTCTCATTTTCTTCTCATTCTCTCTCCCTCCCTTCCTCTCTCGCTCCCTCTTTTTTTCTTCTCTCTCTCTCTCTCTATTCCCCTCTGTCCATCGTTTGCAGGTGCTCTGGCATTTGGACATCTTCCGTAGGAGCTTCCGTCAGCTGACCACACACAAGTGCATGGAGGACTCCTGCATCTTCTGTGCCCTCAAGGTAAATGCCTTTCAGATGAACACCAGAGGGGAGACCTCTGCTCTCTTTCACTGACTTAAAAGGGTCGGTCTTTTTAAGGCAAAAAAGCCCCTGGTCTTGTAGTGACTCAGAGGGAACCTGGGGCGAAGCCCAAAAGAGCGACACTAGAGGCGACATGCCTCAGGAAGTCACACTGGAGATGACTCCGAGCTGTGCAAAGCCTGTCTCCTGAGATGAAGATCCACAGCAGTGGTTCTGATCGGCACTCTTTACCAGGGATGGACGACATGTTGCTGTTCAGTTGAACAGAAGGGATCTGTGGTGATGGGGTGTGTGTGTGTGTGTGTGTGTGTGTGTGGAGTGCAGTCAGATAGCAGGGTGTGTATAAGTTTGGGTTATTCCCCTATTGAGAAACCCGACTGTGACGGGTCAGGGTTTGAGTCGACTCCCTTCCTGTGCCCAGGGTGGGTGGGACTTGAGCCCAGTTAGCCAGTTTCCACCGATATCATCTCTTAGTCATTAGCTGGACGACAGGCACTTCCGGACCAAAATGTTCAAAGGACTACTTGGAACTACCCACTGAGGAGCTCTCTCAACAACTGTTCAAAAGTAGATGGTGCTCAAAGTGGACAGTGAAGGTAAACAGTGGTTTGCAATTCATAGCAGCGTCATTGGATGTTGACTTGTCTGTGTTGGCAAAGGCTTTATCAACACACCCACCTTTTATGCAAGTGGGAGTGGAAACATGACTCGTGTATGGGTTCTCTGTAGTTCTTGTTTATATGGCGAACATTCTATGCCGGTTTGACTGCTGCATTGGCTTGTGTTAGAATAGTCAATGTACACTTTCTAAGAACTGTGATCGTCCTCATGTCCTGCAGTGTGGACACATAATAAAGGGGCTTTTCCTCCAACAGATCTGAAAACTATGAAAAAGTTCCTCCTGTCTGAAAGCTCCTAAAAGAGCAGACCTCAGGCCACTCCACACCCATTTTGTCTGTCTGGCTGGTTCTCTCTCTCTCTTTCTGTCTTTCTTTCTTTTCTTTTCCTTCTGTCTCTCTGTCTTTTCTTTCTCATGCCCCTGTAGTTTTATTTTCCTTCCCATCCTCTCCACTCTGGCTGTGCCTGTGTTTTTTCTCTCTCTCTCTCTCTCTCTCTCTCTCTCTCTCTCTCTGTCCGTTTTTTTATTGCATTCCATCCAATGTGCCCGAGCGCCAGCGGGCCTTTCCATCCGCCGCTCAATAACTCTGCAGGAGACGAGCGGAGCGGGTCTCTCCCTGCCCTCCCACCCCTCCCCTCCCCACTGTCCCCCACCTCACCACCACCCAGCGGGGGACCGCCTGTCTGCTGGTGGACTGACCTGACAGAGAGGGTCGCCCAAACGACCCGTTTCTGGGTCCGCACGCTAGGATTGGCCACTACAATCTGCCTGTCTGTATTGGTGTGTTCATGCCTGTGTGTGTGTGTGTGTTTGCTCGCTTGCGTGGCTGTGGCTGTGTCTGTCCACGTGCTACAGCATGCTAGTGTGTGTGTTTGTCTGTCTGCAGCACGCTAAGTCAGATTTGTTTGTGGATTGGTTTCCCTTTAGGTCTGTCTAGACTGGTGGTGTGCCTCTGTCTCTCAGGCGGTCAGTGGCTCAGCTCTGCTCTGCTCTGCCTGTGTGGGTGTCTGCTGACTGTTTTTGTTGACCTTTATTTCTGTTCTTTGCCACACACTAGCGCTCTGCTCTCACAATATGTGCCTACATGTTTCTCGCTTGTTCATTCGCTAGAAAGGAATATTTGTGGACAAATTGTCTGCGTTTGTCCAGTTGCCCATGTATGTGGTAGTCTGAGCTGTTTAAGGAGGCAGTCTCGCAGTATTAACCTTTTTGCTGTCTAGAGGTAGCCCTGTTTGTGTCTCTTTCCTCCAGCTTTTTTTTAAATAGCCCGACTCCCATCGAGAGGAAAAAGGCCTTTTACTCAACCAGATTCTCGACAACTGTGTCCGATCCTCGGTCATGATTAATGTATTACATGCGAAAGAGATATCATTACGATTTCATGAAGGCGTCTTGTACGTCCAGTGCGGTACAGAGAAACCGAGCAGGTGGAAGATGACTTGTAAGTGTGCGTGCGCTCATGCAATATGCTCTGGTCTGTGTGCTGTACTGCTGACAAGGCCCAAAGCACTATCTGGCCAGCTGGCATGAGCTAGAGAGGGAGAGGAGGAGGAGGAGGAGGGGGAGGGGGGGGGGGGGGGGAGTACAAGAGGGAATATAATGTACAACAAAAGTATAACGGAGTGATTGAGAGGGAGAGTGAGACGAGGCTGTTTTGATTAGGCCTTGAGACTGTTCTAAACAACAGCGAGCCGTGTGAACATGCTGGCGTCTCGTTAAAATCTCAAGTGTTGCCCGCGGTGTTCTGGCAGCCTCAGCAGCCGCCGCCGAATTCGTCTCGAAAGCGTCCGGGTGCCACGCTTTTCCTCCAGCTGCCTCCTTGCTCTTTTCATCGCCTTTGTTTCGCTTGTTATCATTGGAGATACTTCTGGTGAGAATTAGTTACTGTCTGACAAACAGTGATGCCACTTCTATTACCAAATCCACCCCCCCGCGTAGTAGTTTATGGAACTGAACTAGCCTGAACCCAACTGGATTGATTTGAACTGCACTGAACCCATTTGAGTGGGACTGAGTGAATTGTACTCTATTCTGTTGTGTCTGAACCCAGTTGTACTCCATTGTGTCTGACCGGCTGCTGTGGTGTGTGTTGTGTGTTTGTTGTGCTTCCAGAGCATCTTTGCTCAGTTCCAGTTCAGCAGTGAGAAGGTGTTGCCGTCGGACGCCCTGCGCAGCGCTCTGGCCAAGACCTTCCAGGACGAGCAGCGCTTCCAGCTGGGCATCATGGACGACGCCGCAGAGTGCTTCGTAAGAGTTTCTCCATTCCTATTAAAACCCTTGACAGAAACACCTCCAGTCTCGCCTTCTCTCTCTCTCTCTCCCTCTCTTCTCCTCTCTCTCTCTGAAACTCTCTGTAATCTCCTCTTTCCTTTTTTTCAGTTTCCTTTTTTCTTTTTTTTCTCTCTTCTTTGCTGGCTGTTTCTCTCTGTCTGTCTCTCTCTCTCTCTCTCTTTCATTCTGCACTCACCTTCACTGTGGCCACTGCCAAACGCAAATCAAAGCTAACAGAATTTCCTTTAAGGGCTGAGCATCCCGGCCAAAATGGCCCTGTTGGGATTAGTCGATTAAGGCTGGCTCCTGTCTTGTCCTTCTTTGTTATGAGCGCTGGTGATGGTGAGAAACAGCCCTCGGGGGTGCGTGTTGGCCCGGCGTTCCGCAGGCACCTTGGAAGCCTCCCGGCGGCAGAAGGCCGAGGGGGAAACGTTTGATGCTGGGCAGCGAGCTGCCGCAGTCCTGGCACCGGCACCTGTACCAGGGAGGACAAGAGTGCAGAGAGTTCAGCCAGTGCACGCGCTTGCATCACCGAATCGACACGAAGAAGTAAACAATAAGAACATGAAGCAGAACACCAGAATGCCTTAAGAGAGCTCTCTGTCCCAATACCCTGCACTCTGTTCTGACTCTGTCCTGCGTTATCCTTTTCGGTCGTGCTGGCTCAGGTTGAGGGCTCGTTAAGACGAGTCGCTTCATTTCTCCTGACGGGTGGTTTTATAAGCAGGCACTCTCGGGCAACATGCCAGCCCACGCCAGTGCATGCCCCCCCCCCAGCGGCCTGTGCCACAGCACGCTGAGATAATGCTGACCACTGCAAACCCCGCACAGAATACCGTTGTACTGGATTTTAATGTATGCATTTTTGTTATTGTCGTTTGTCGCATTATCATGCTGGGATTCTCACTCACTCACTCACTCACTCACTCACTCACTCACTCACTCACTCACTCACTCACTCACTCTTTTCCCTCCTACTTTATTTCTTTCACACCTTTGAGCTTTCTCTTTGTTTCTCTCTGTCTTTCTCTTTGCTCTTCGCTCCTCTTTTCCTCCTTTTTTTCCTCATCCTGTGTGTGTGTGTGTGTACGTGTGTACGGTCCCGCAGCCTCTGCAGAGTGCTCTGGCGTGCTGTGGGGGGACTCTGTGCTAGTCCTCCTGTCCACTTGACGAAGAGGAATGTTTGCTCATAAGAGCGGCGTGAATCACCCCCCCGCTGGCCGCTGGTGCTCTGCGCTCTCTCAGGGCAATCTGTCCTCCGTCAGCAGGTTCTGGGCCCCGTGGCCGCCCCAGGTCAGGTGTCACCTCCATAGACTGCTGCATTGCTTATGCCCCCGCAAATTCATGATCAGATGGAGCGCTGCTGAGATTTAACACCACCACCTCGCTTAGGGGGAAAAAAAACGACTCGAGTCGCAGCCCCGGTTACTGGGGCTTTTAAATATTTAAAGAGAACTCTCGAGGGAACCCTCTCTTGCCCTGGGTGTCTTGAACTGTTCCGTGTAAATGTCCGGATTCCGGAGTGTTCTGTTATGTATGCATGGTGTGAGCCTGGCAGCTTAGGTGAATTGATGAGACCCGCTCTAACAATCCCCCCCCCCCCCCCCCCCCCCCCCCCCCAACCTTGCCGTGTCGCAGGAGAACATTCTGATGCGCATTCACTTTCACATCGCCAACGAGAGCAAGGAGGACATCTGCACAGCCAAGCACTGCATACCCCACCAGAAGTTCGCCATGACGCTTTTTGAACAGGTGAGTGTGCCGTGTGACGCCTACACACTTGAATGTTTGTTTTCTTAAAGGTCATGTTAGAATCATCAGAAAAAGCTAAAAGGGGTGAATTTGGATTATAGATCATATTGGGATGGATTTCTTCATTTTATTTTATTTGCAAATTCAGAAAATATTTTGGTTATTTCAGTCTTTATGCTGAAGTCCCTGTGAATGAAATTGAAGCTTTTTTTGTCATACCAGCAAGTGAAAAATTAAAGCACATACACACACACAGAGACTTGAGCTAACCCCTTTTCCCTCTTGTGTGTTTTTGACAGTGTGTCTGCAGCAGCTGTGGTGCCTCCTCAGACCCCTTGTCCTTCATCCAGATGGTCCACTACATCTCCACCACCTCTCTCTGGTCAGTACCGCAAAGCTGGCCGGGACACACACACACACACACACACACACACCCTGTCATTCATCCAGATGGTCCGCCACATCTTTCTGTTCAGTATGGCACAATGGGCTGGGTCAACACACACACACACACACACAAACTTATACAAACATGAACACATTAAAATCCTATCGCACCCTCTTACATAATTTAGTCATGCAGCTGAGTGTAAGTGTGCTAGCAGTGTCAGAGGGCTTTCTGGTTCCTCCACATTTCACATCAGAACACATTCAGATCAGATCACTTTGAAGAAACAAACCAGAGTCAATGATATCAACAATCTGAACCATTAGTATCTAGTCAATCAGTAAAGGTGCTGGTGAGTGGGTTGGTTAAGCCCTGCATGCTGTTGCCATGGCCTGTGAGTGGAGTGGATGGGACCAGATTGGCACGAAGAGCCCGTGCTAGCCGCCTGTGGCTGCCTGTGCAGGTGTCGTGTTTGTGGGCCACATCTGTGCAGGCGTCCCCCTCCCCACGACCCCAGCCGGAGCGCCGCCTGCCAGGCAGGGGGGAGCCACCGCCACGGGGGCCAGCGCTGATGCAAACGGGGCGGAAATCGCCTCGTGAATATTCCACCGCTTGTTTCAACATGGCACTAATCAATTCAGCAAATCTGCCTTTAGAAGTGGCCCACATATGGGACGAAGCTCCCACCTCCACACACACACACACACACACACACACACACACACACACACACACACACAGAGACACACACACTCACACACACACACACACACACACGGCTGATTTAGTGAACATGGCACTCTGCCAGGCAGGCCTGCTGCACAGCAAGAGGGCCGCTGTGGCCTGACCACTTAGTGCTGGAAATGTGTCTGGTCCAGGAGTGCATGCTGCACTCAGGAGCCATTACTGGCTGCAAACAGTGGCAGCAGCAGAGTAGCAGTGAGGCCATCAGATGTGCTGAGAGGGCTGAGGTTTAAAGCCTAATTAGGCCTTTCCTCCGCACTCTTGTGTCTAGCTGCATAACTCCTGAACACAGACACACACGCACATGCATGCACGCACACTTGGGGCACACACATACATGCACGTACGCACGCTTGGGGCACACGCACACAGACACACACTACGCTTTCAATATATATATATATATTATATATATATCACATACACACAGTAGAACAAGCTCTTGGCTTTAGTGTCCCCTGAAGCCAGCTGCAGTGCAGTGCAGAGGTGTTTCAGACGACTGCTGTCACCCTGCTGGGGGTTTGACACTGACGCTGCACTGCAGAGATGCAGAGCAGCTACTCACTCCCAGCCAAACCACCTCAAACAAAGACTGCTAGCATATGCTAAAACACACACACACACACACACACACACACACTCACAATAGAACATCCTGTTAAAGGTGCAGTCAATGATCGCACGCGATTTCAAGCCCATACAATTTTTTTGTCACATTCAGCAATCACCTCCTTCCAACTGCTAGCCCATTCTGTGAATACACTGTAAACGCATGGTGTCTGTAGGCAGCCCAGACTCTGGAAAACTGGAAACAGACAAAGTAGGGGCCTGTCCCCCAAACAAAAATGAAACCCTCTGTGGAGTTTCTCTGGGAATAATTGCGGGAGGGGTGAACTACCTCTGGTGTGTTTCATTTGTTCCTTGATTAAAATATAATGCAGGTTGTTTTGGACAGAAGCGTCTATTTAAATTTAAACATTTAAATATAAACATAAACAAATTCCTGCGCAATTGCTGACTGCACCTTTAACAGTGGCTGTGATGTGCAGCTTGTTGAGGAGTTGAGTACCTGATTGTGTTTCTCTCATCTCTCTCTCTCTCTCTCTCCTCTCTCCTCTCTCATCTCTCTCTCTCTCTCTCTCTCTCTCCTCTCTCCTCTCTCCTCCCTCTCACCTCTCCCTCTCCCTCTCCCTCTCCCTCTCTCTCTCCTCTCTCTCTCTCTCTCTCTCTCTCTCTCTCTCTCCTCTCTCTCTCTCTCTCTCCTCTCTCTCTCTCTCTCTCTCTCTCTCTCTCTCTCTCTCTCCTCTCTCTCTCTCTCTCTCCTCTCTCTCTCTCTCTCTCCTCTCTCTCTCTCTCTCTCTCTCTCTCTCTCTCTCTCTCTCTCTCTCTCTCCTCTCTCCTCCCTCCCTCCTCTCTCCCCCGGGGCTGCAGTAACCAGGCAGTGCGGATGCTGGAGTGCCGGGAGAAGCCCACTCCGGACATGTTCGGGGAGCTGTTGCGCTCAACGCCAGCACCATGGGGGACCTGCGCAACTGCCCGTCCGTACACACACATGACCAGGACTCATTTGTCTTCCTCACATACATACACACACGCATACACACACATGCACACACACACGTGAGCTCTCTCTCTCTCTCTCACACACGCACACACCACGCACATACACACACATGCACACACACACGTGAGCTCTCTCTCTCACACAAACACACACACACATTTGTGAACTTTCAAACACACTTACTTATATACCCTCCCTGTCCAGTTGCTCAAGAGGAGCTTTATCACAGTTTGGGGCCAGACTGAGGAGGAGGTTATGATTGTTAGTCATGAGAATACCACACTCTTAAAATGAATGTGTCCAGATAGGGACCCACACAAGTTTGTGTTGTTTCCTTTTTTAATTTGTTACACAAAATGTGTACACAACTTGCATTGTTTTTTTTTAACACATCTCTGTGTTAGGGACAACACATTCGTTTAAGAGTGCAGTATGAATTCTGATGTGGACATCTCTGGAAATCTTGTGATTTTTTCTATTTGTTTCAAGCTGACTGTGTGTGTGTGTTTTGGGCTTTTGGGCATTGAGTAATAGCTAGGTCAAGATGGCAGTGTATGGGTTGAATGTTAATGTATCTTATGGCATGAAAGAACAAGGCTACTTTTCTCACACAGTCTACTACACACCACACACACGCACGCACGCGCACACACACACACACACACACACACAACACACACACACACACACACAGTCACACTCCCACTCCCAGTCACACACCCACCATAAACAGTGCCTTGTTTGTAACAAAGCGGCGGGCCCTTGGGGATGGCACAGTGCCTCTACTACGGCCTCATTGTTCAGTGGCAGCATGATGGTCATGAAACATCTTGTGCGCATCAATTGCTAATGGAACATCTGCCCGTCGCTCTCCCTGACCCTCAGTGCCCCACACCCATGTTAATAGATTTGCAGGATGTCTCTCTGAGAGCACTTTATGTAGATAAGACAATGAATTTAAAAGCCTTTTAAATGAGAATTAATAGACACAATGTTTTTAGGAGTGAGGGGTTGAAAAGTGCTTTGTTTTAACGAGCTGGCTTCTGTTTGTGTGCATTTCTGTTGTGTGTGTGTGTGTGTGTGTTGAGG
>NC_055972.1:16150535-16166498 GCF_018492685.1 Alosa sapidissima | reverse complement strand
ATTTGTGAACTTTCAAACACACTTACTTATATACCCTCCCTGTCCAGTTGCTCAAGAGGAGCTTTATCACAGTTTGGGGCCAGACTGAGGAGGAGGTTATGATTGTTAGTCATGAGAATACCACACTCTTAAAATGAATGTGTCCAGATAGGGACCACACAAGTTTGTGTTGTTTCCTTTTTTAATTTGTTACACAAAATGTGTACACAACTTGCATTGTTTTTTTTTAACACATCTCTGTGTTAGGGACAAACACATTCGTTTTAAGAGTGCAGTATGAATTCTGATGTGGACATCTCTGGAAATCTTGTGATTTTTTTTCTATTTGTTTCAAGCTGTGTGTGTGTGTGTGTGTGTGTGTGTGTGTGTGTGTGTGTGTGTGTGTGTGTGTGTGTGTGTGTGTGTGTGTGTGTGTGTGTGTGTGTGTTTTGGGCTTTTGGGCATTGAGTAATAGCTAGGTCAAGATGGCAGTGTATGGGTTGAATGTTAATGTATCTTATGGCATGAAAGAACAAGGCTACTTTTCTCACACAGTCTACTACACACACACACACGCACGCACGCACGCGCACACACACACACACACACACACACACAGTCACACTCCCACTCCCAGTCACACACCCACCATAAACAGTGCCTTGTTTTGTAACAAAGCGGCGGGCCCTTGGGGATGGCACAGTGCCTCTACTACGGCCTCATTGTTCAGTGGCAGCATGATGGTCATAAACATCTTGTGCGCATCAATTGCTAATGGAACATCTGCCCGTCGCTCTCCCTGACCCTCAGTGCCCCACACCCATGTTAATAGATTTGCAGGATGTCTCTCTGAGAGCACTTTATGTAGATAAGACAATGAATTTAAAAGCCTTTTAAATGAGAATTAATAGACACAATGTTTTTGGGAGTGAGGGGTTGAAAAGTGCTTTGTTTTAACGAGAGCTGGCTTCTGTTTGGTGCATTTCTGTGTGTGTGTGTGTTGGAGGGTGGGGTGGGTGAGTGTGTCAGAGAATTCCCAGAGCTTGTGCCCGCTGTGAGAAAATCTTCACTATTTACAGCAAAATTTGGCCCCAGCTCAATCGCTGCCCTTTGGGGGAAGCAGGGGGGTGCAGTTGGCAGCCTGCAGTAGTGGCACAGCTCCTCCAAAACAAACCGACAAAAGGAGTAAGGGGGGGGGGGGGGCGGAGTCGTTTTCCCTCCCGAGGAATGAGGTCAAGTTGGTAGATGTGTGGGGGTCACAAATTACCCCCCCCCCCCCCCCCCCCCCCCTACACACACACACACACACACACCCCTCCCCTCTCAAATTTCATCCCAAGCCATTCCTAGTTTCTGCTCATCCACCGTAGTTTTCCCAAGGGAGAAACTTCTAGAAGGCTTTTCGCTAGATGTTTTGCCATTGGGCAGTGGTTGGGTGCTCCTCCAAACCCCAACCACAGAGCGAGAGACCGACGGAGACAGAGAGTCCAGAGAGTCAGCGAGCGAGTGTAAGCCAGGCTCCCTCGGCTCCACTAACCAAAGGCCTAGAAGTTTCTAGAAGGCCACAGCTGCCTGAGCCCTCACTTAGTGGTTTCTCATTCCTCTGAGAGGGAGGTTACTCTTCCTCTGGGTTGATAGCAGCATTCGCCACACAGACGCTTCATGGAGGGAGGATCGAGCGGAAGCGAAACTGTCTTCCCCTTTTAACACTCAACACATGAATGGAGGTCTCATGTTGCCCTCTCAATGATGGGTTATTGATAGTGTGTGTGTGTGTGTGTGTGTGTGTGGTCTCCAGGGTAACTGTGGGGAGAAGCTGCGGATCCGGCGCGTCCTGATGAACTCCCCTGAGATAATCACCATCGGCTTGGTGTGGGACTCGGACCACTCTGACCTGGCGGAAGACGTCATCCACAGCCTCGGCACCATCCTACGACTGGGGGATGTGAGTAGTCCTCACCACCACCACCTCACAACACACACGCGCACACACACAGTGATATTTTCCTAGGTAAATACATGCAACATGCAAATCCTCTGACATATATAAATACACAATCACATGCTTACTGTCATCACACAGAGTAAATAGAGTAGAGCAAACAGAGGGAGAGAGAGAGAGGGATGGATGGAGGGAGGGAGGGAGAGAGAGGATGTGGCGGCCCAGTGATGTGCACGGTGACATTGCTCATAGGTATGCGTGGGGCCTGATGCAGTAAGAGATTGGAATTGGAGAGCACAGTGGGGCTCTGACTCAGCCCTTACCAAACCCAAGCAGGCGGCTGGCCCCCGCGTCTGTAGATGGAATGCATCACACACACACACACACACACACACACCCCACTGAGTCTCATTACACACCAGAAATAAGAACACCAATCCACAGACCCACTCAACCTTCCAGAAAAGTAATCATGAGTACACGAGGTGACGGCAGCACTCTCCCACCCCCACCCCCACTCTCACCTTCCCCCACATCCCATCCCATCCCAACACAGCACACAGCAGCAGCTCCATACACCCATGGGATCCCCGCAGCCTCCTGTCATGGAATCTATTTGGGTGCCCTGATGTAGTCTGTACTTCATCTCTTCTCTTCTCTCATTCTCTCTCTCTCTCTCTCTCTCTCACTCTCTCACTCTGTCCCTGTCCGCCCCCCATTCCCTTAGTCCCCTCTCTCCCCTGATAGCATAAGCTAATAGTTAGAGTGCACACTCATGGCCCGCTCCACTGATTATTTATGCCACCTCACAGCACTGGATTCCAACGCACCACGTGTGTCAGGCCATGACGTAGGTCTCGCTCTCTCTCACCCATACCTCCTCTCCTTTACATCCCCCTCTCTTCCTCCCCTCCTTCTATCTCTCTCTCACTCCTGTCACATACTGAGAATTAGAGATAAACATGTATTGTTGTTGTTTTTCATTTTCTGCTCATTGTGTAAGGTATGTTTATCAAATCAGATCCATCTTTATTTATATAGTGTTTATTTTTACTGTTGGAATACATTGTGCTTACTCGTGACTAACACAAAAACACAAAGACATATCAGAGAAAAGCAAGACCAGATTAGAGATGCCAAGGAAGAGATTTTTTTTCTATCTTCCTTTTTCGGTTTCATTTTTTACTTAGAATGATAATAGTAAGTTATATTTTATGCATTGGAAATATGGTACTTAGTCATAAGCCAGTAAAAGCAGCCAGTACAAATTGAAATGCTTAATGGTACTGTCATTTTCTACCAATGTGAAATGGTGGTGTTGGTCAGATGGTTTTTAAAGTGCAGCATGGAGCATGATATTAATGTGTGTAGACTTTGGTTTTGGGGAATTTTTATGTTTTATTGCATTGTGTGAAAGTGAGGCAGTGGTTTATAAAAGAGCCTTAAACCCTTTCTTTCTTTCTTTCTTTCTTTCTTTCTTTCTTTCTTTCTTTCTCTCTCTCTCTCTCTCTCACACCTCACCTCGCCCCCCCTCCCCAGCTCTTCTACCGGGTGACGGAGGAGAAGGCCAAGCAGGCGGAGCTCTACCTGGTGGGCATGGTGTGTTACTACGGCAAACACTACTCCACCTTCTTCTTCCAGACCAAGATCCGCAAGTGGATGTATTTCGACGACGCCCACGTCAAGGAGGTATGGCAGCGACTTTCCTGTTTCCTGTTTTCACCCGCGGAGTGCATCCTGCAACGCCTGGCCCGTTACTTAGGCCTTAACGGAGAGGAGAGCGTGTTGGGGTGCATTCATGATTTAGCACACCGTTACGGAAATGGATTGGCTCCATTTAAAACCTTTTAAGCCTAATTCCTCGCTGTTATATCATAGTCAAACTCTGATGGACGTCCATACACACACACACTCACACACGTACACACACACACACACACACAACGTACACACACACACGTACACATATGCACACACAGGCTGGCAGTGTGAAGATCTTGAGTGTTTCTCTCTTGCTCTGTCAGCAGGGCACCAGTTCGAAGTCATTAGAGGGAAATACTGAAATAGTTGGTATGATTTAATGGCACCCTGCAGGCTCTCCATCTTGCTGTGTGTGTATGTGTGTGCACATATAGCATGCATAGAGTGTGTGAGAGCAGAAGTGAGGACTCATTTGTGTGTGTGTGTGGTCCTGTCGTTCTTCATCTGTGCATGTTTGTGTTCGTGCCGGCGTGCTGGTTTGCATAATTCAGCAGCTTGTTGACTCATTTGTCAGAGGGGGCCATGCTAATTGCATTAAGTTTATTAAGTTCATGAGGGAATCTTTACTCTGGCCATAATGGCATCCTTGTAAACTGCACCATTATCACCATCACCCCCCTCATCATTATTTTATGTTGCATCATTGCTGTTGTCATGGTGAT
The DNA here is from genome assembly GCF_018492685.1 of Alosa sapidissima. Classification (NCBI taxonomy): domain Eukaryota; kingdom Metazoa; phylum Chordata; class Actinopteri; order Clupeiformes; family Clupeidae; genus Alosa; species Alosa sapidissima. Next base: position 16,162,154 of record NC_055972.1, on the reverse strand, counting down.
GCCACAGCAGCTGCAGCCATCACCACATGTGACCTCATTTAGAACCAAGAGGAGGAAGCTCACACTCGACATGCTCAGTCACCAATGCCCATCTGAAGTGCTTTCCACTCGTGATGTTTGTTTTTTGTTATTGTTGGAACTTGGAATCATGAAACAATTAAGATAAACTAAAATAATGAGTAACGTTTTCATGAGTATAAGGGGGATTAATTTATACCACCATGGATGATTGCCACATCCATGCTTTTAGATGAATCAGAAACTTGGTTTTAAGTGACTTTGAGCTTCTGTGTAGATCTATTCTGGCATGCGTGCGTGCGTTTGCGCGTGCGTTTGCGCGTGCATGTGTTTGTGCGTGTTCGTGTGTGTGTGCCCGTGGTCCCATGCTTGTGCGTGTGTGTTCAGGCTCCAGTCTGGTCTGGGCCGTTGTGCAGGTCTGCTGTGCTGCTACAGCTGTATTTGGGTCAGTGCTGCTCTCCTCTGCTGAGGGCACAAGGAGGAGTTCAGCCAGCTACTCACTCGCTCACTCTTGAGTTCACCCTCTCCCTCGCTCTCTTTTACACCCTCCATTTGTCCACACCTCTCCCTTTGTTCTCCCCCTCTCTCCCTCTGTGTATCCTTCTCTTTCCCCTCTGTCTGACACACACACACACACACACACACACACACACACACACACATTTTATGTTCTGTTCTCTTTTCTAGGCCTCTCCGACCCTGCCTTGCTTCCCCTTCTCTCTCTCTTTGTGTCTCTCTCTCTCTCTCTCTCTCTCTCTCTCTCTCTCTCTCTCTCTCTCCCTCTCCCTCTCTTTCCTTCTCCCCTGCTCCCTGTGCTCTGCTGCTAACTGGCAAGGCTTTGTGTGCCGGTGCTATATGCTGGGTGCTGGATCCAGGACAGTTGCACACAAAGCAGCTTTTTTTTGGGAGTGTGCTCGGCCCAGCGGCCCGCAGTAAGCCCAGCACGTGAGCGGCCGAGAGGGCTGGACAAAAGTGGACAGAAAACAAGGATATCCCTCCATTGTCTACGCCTCAGCTGGGCCAGGAGGAATCAGCCAATCATAGGCCATAGCCAGGGGAAAAGACACACCGCACACACACCCGTATGAGCACACACACACACACACACTCGTATGCACACACACACACACACACACACACATACACACAGATACACATTCACACACACGTGAGCAAACGTTCACACCCACACATAGGGACTTTATGAGAATAAGCGCATGACAATCACATACACACACAGACATCGACGCTTACGCACACACATTCGCACAGGCTCACACCTTTTAACACGCTTACAGACTTGGACACGCACACGCACACTCAGACCGACAGACTTAAACACACTCTGTGTATGCTGGAGTGCTGTTATAGGGCCGTCCGGACATCCTGCCACAGCCCAGCCATGGAGGCAGCGCAGTGAAGCGAATCCCTCTTTTTGGAAATCCTGGGAGTATCTAGGGGCTAAGCTAAGCTCAAGTTCTGGAGCGGAAACTGAGGGTCACCGTAATCTGTGGAGCGCTCTAATGTCCGACCTCCAGTATCCATTGGAAGGAATCTATCGGCGATTCTAAGTGCGTAAGCGTAGCCGCGCTTCTGAGGGAGCTGTCGTCGTGTTTTTTTTTTTCTCTCTCTTTCTCTCTCTCTCTCTCTCTCTCTCTCTCTCTCTCTCTCTCTCTCTCTCTCTCTCTCTCTCTCTCTCTCTCTCTCTCTGCTCTTCCAGTCGGGCTGCTGTACTGCTGGGAAGCGTACGTCACCGCCAGCATTTGGGGACTGAGTCACAGGAAGCCAAGTGACATTGCTCACAGCGCTATCGCACTGATTTTTGTGTTTTTTTTTTTTCTCTCTCACTCTCTCCTTTCCTCTCTCTCTCTCTCTCTCTCTCTCTCTCTCCTCTCTCTCTCCTCTCTCTCTCTCTCTCTCTCTCTCTCTCTCTCCCAGATCGGGCCCAAATGGAAGGACGTGGTGTCTCGCTGCATAAAGGGACACTACCAGCCGCTGCTGCTGCTCTATGCTGACCCCCGGGGGACGCCGGTGTCAGCGCAGGACCAGCCCTCCCGACTGGATCTGCACTACCTCAACAAGTCCTACTACGACAGCGAGGACTCAGGTACCACCTCCATCCACTCGCACACACTCACTAACACACACACACACACACACAGATCTGCATTATTTTAAGAAGCACTCTGCTATACTGCTGCAGTGAGGCTTTAATATCTCACATCACTTGTTAGCGCTAGTTTGAGTGACTGTTTGGGCAGAGGGCTTTGGTTAGCAACCTAGCTCCCATTATGATAATGCAGCACTGTGTGGTTCTATAGTAAGAGCCTTTTGATGATGAGCAAGCAAGACGCAAGCTTAGTGAGGCACTTAAAGGATGGTGTGGAAAAAACTGAAAAGCCAATACGAGGATTTATTTGTCCTATGAATGTCTCTGAAGCGCACGTCGTCTGTCTCCGCAGGCCGCGAGCCGTCCATCTCCAGCGACACGCGCACCGACTCCTCCACGGACAGCTACAGCTACATGCACTCGCACTCGCACCATGAGTCCATGGCCAGCCACTTCTCCTCCGACTCCCAGGGCACCGTCATCTGTAACCAGGACAACGACGCAGCCTCACACAGCAGCCTGGAGACCACAGGTACGCCGAGCAGTGGCCCACACACACACCCACACACCCACACACCTCGGTAGACTACCACATAGCAGCCTGGAGACCACACGTACGCCGAGCAGTGGCCCACACCCACACACCTCGGTAGACTACCACACACACACACACACGGAGTCAACCTCCACAGACACACACACATACACACACACGCACATATACATACTGTATATTCACACAGTACATGCTCGAGAACCTGAAAGCCAGCAACTTCATCTTATGCAGCCTCTTAAACAATCCTGGAAATAACTCTGATAAACAAGCCTGCACAGCCTGTCACCCGCCTCCGCGCTCTCGCCTACATCCACCTACAGACTGTCACCATACAAACTCACAAATGGAAAAGTTTGCTGAAACATTAATTGTGCTCCTGCAGGCTTTCAGGTTTGCTGTTCAGCAGTTGGCTGCTGGTTTAACAGTGGCATGGCATTCTCTCAAGACAGATGTGTGACTACTGGCCTAGCGCACAATGCCTTTCTAACTGTGTGAAGAGCTGCTTATCCCCCCCTATTGACTGATACGCCAAACAGCCTGATGGGGACACCAACAGCCTCCCTGCATGACGTTTTAGAAACGCGTCTTAAAGGCACACTATGCAGGTTTTTTAGCTTAATGTGCAAGTTTTTTAGCTTAATTTACCTTCATTTAACAGCGTCAGAGTCATTGGAATGGTTATATGACTTTTTTCGGGTTGAATGGTGGCCGTCTCGCTTCCCCCTAGCGCCTGTGAGCGGAAAAACCACCCTTGCAACTGTGGGCCGGCGGGCCGACGGCCTCAGTGTCAGGAAGTATAACGAGTGTAACAAATTGCTTTACTGCATACAAATACACATACACGCCAGGCACCGGCTAGAAAAAGGTAGCGATGGAGTTTCTCAGAAATTCTTCATGACAGAGCCAGCGAAATAGAAGCAAAAACCGAGAAAACGGTAAGGAAATTGCCAATACTGCATAGTTTACCTTTAAATGGACTTGACAAACTCAGCGTAACAAATATAGTTCCTCAGCACTCACAGTAGTCTAGCAGTCTCTTTGACTTGGGGTGCTAAACACCACCCCCCCCCCCCAAAAAAAAGCCTTGGCATGCAAGTGAACAAGCGTGGCCAGCCAACAGGCGTGGAACTGATGAGTTCCTGCAGCGCTGGCTTTCTTGGCAGCTCCACACTCTCCGAGGCTGTCTGTGGCGGCGCTTATCACAGGCCCTTACGCAGACAGCGCAGACGAAGAGAGTCCTTAGTCCTGAGCGCAGGGCTGGAGGCGCGGCACGGCTCCGGTCTCCGCGGCTCACTCACTTTGCTCGACAATTGGGGGGAAATTGAAGCTCAAGAAAGCGAAATGCTGGTGCTTCCCTCTGTTATTTTATGTCAGCCCTCACCACTCAACCACATCAGTCACATCAAAGCAGAACAAACGTAGACAGCTTGTGTGTATATATACTGTAAATAGTCCATGCACTAATGGTCTATGTAAATAGTCCATGCACTAATGGTCTATGTAAATGTAGGTGTGAATACCTGAGTGTTAATGGCACACCTACGAGCATGCTGATTTCCCTGAAGTGATAACGTGGTCTTTGCGGTGCCCTCCAGGCCCAGTGACGGACAGCGAGCCACTGTCCCGCCACACACTCAGGAAGTCCGGCCTAGCAGACAGGAAGGGCGGGACTACAGACAGGAAGAGGAGTGCCAGCCGCCCACGCCGCTTTGAGGAGCGCAGCCGGGGGTCCCGAACAGACGAGGCGTCTTCAGCCGGCTACCACAGCGAGGGTAGGACTGACCATCCGCCAATCAAAAACCGCATAGGAGAGAGAGAGAGAGATGCACCGAGATGATTTTCAGGAAATATCCTGTTTTACCAATAGTCTCTAAGTTTATCATGTAATTTATTCTACCACATATGGTGCTGTGTAATGTAGTATACCTTAATAGCTTGCCTGATGAATGCCTATTGTTACAGTGCACTGTTTTATCTTATACTGTACTCTGTTGTACAAAGCAGCTGGTAGAAGGGAAGTGAATGTTGAGTGTCTGACAGTAGCCCTTTTTACATCCAAAAGAAAATTAGCTTGAAAACGATGCGCATCAAAAAGTTTGTGCGACACGTGATTGAAAAGGTAACTGTTGACGCTGTAACGTCAGTTTTGTCATGCTTTGTCAAGTTAATTCACTCGCCAGAGGTGGATTAATGAGAGTTTAATTGGACATTAATGGAATGAAAAAGGGTTGAAGCGATGCAAGTTACTGAGATGTCTGCTCAGATTACTTACAAAGTGAACATACCAAGACGTTCACCTGACAATAGTGTACCATTTGCTACCTTTGATACATTCGCTAGAAGTGTTCCATGCGCTACACATGTTGAGGGAAAACCATCCAGCGCGGTAGAAAAATGTGCATTAACAGGGACATTATGACATAATTTTGATTTACGCTTGAATCGGTCTATGGAATGGAAAACCATTTCGGGGCTTCTAATGTCGCTCAAAATGTCATTGAATTATGAGTTAATTCGCTTGAAAATCTCATCGAAAAAGTGCTAGTGAGAGGATGCAGAGGCACAGCAGATACTGGGGTAGCCGGACCACTCGGTGTCTCGTTAGTCTTGATGAGTTTGCATGCAGGAAGCCCCTCAGGAGGTGCCGTGTAGTCGGCATGGTATTTAAATGGAGTGTCTGAGCTCTTCCTGTTCAGAGGCAGTGTCTTTGGATTTAAAGGCGACGTATCCTGGCTTCCAATCTAGTACTTGAACTTCCTTCCCTGTGTTTTTACTCCAGCTTTCACTCCCCTTCCCCTCCTCCTGTGTGATATCTGAGTCATAGGAAGGCAAGAGACAAGTACAGCCACCACAGGGCATCTCATGCTTTATTCCCCGTGTCCTCAACATCTCCTACACATCTCTCTCTTTCCCCTCTCTTTTTATCTATCTATCTATCTATCTATCTATCTATCTATCTATCTATCTATCTATCTATCTATCTATCTATCTATCTATCTATCTATCTATATCTCTCCCTCTCTATCTATCTATCTCTATCTATCTATCTATCTATCTATCTATCTATCTATCTATCTATCTATCTATCTCTCCCTCCCTCTATCTATCCCTCTCTCCCTCTCTCTCTCTCTCTCTCTCTCTCTCTCTCTCTCTCTCTCTCTCTCTCTCTCTCTCTGTAGGTGAGACTCTTAAGGAGCAGCAGGCTCCGCGCACCGCGCCCAAGCAGTCATCGGGCAGCCGCCTGCGGGACTTCAAGGAGACCATGAGCAACATCATCCACAGCCGCCCGCTCTCCTCCTCCACCTCCTTCATCCCCTCCTCCACCGGCGGCAGCAGCGGGTAGCGGTGTGGGTGGTGGAGGCGGCTCAGAGGCGGGGGGCCCCGGCGTGCGACTGGGAGGCGGACAGCACCAGCAGCGAGTCCAAGTCCAGCTCCACGTCCGGGGGCCGCTACCGGCCGGCGTGGAGGCCTCGCCGTGAGGCCCTCAACATCGACAGCATCTTCAGCCGCGGGGGGCGGCGGCAGGCCGGTTACAGCCCTTTGAACGCCGGGCCGCTCGCCGAGGACGGAGGCTCCCCCACGGTCCAGCCGGACCCAGTGGCGGCGGCAACGACCACGCCGGCCACAGCGTCGCCGGCAACAAAAGACTTTGCCGCGGCGGCAGCCATGACGACGGATGGCCCCGCGTTCCGCTGCGGTGCCGGCTCGGCGACGCTCCCCGGCGGCCCTGCGTGCTCACGGAGGGGAACAGCAGCAGCCGAGGCTGATCCAGAGGATGGAGAGCGGCTACGAGAGCAGCGAGAGGAACAGCAACAGCCCAGTCAGCCTGGACATACCCATCGGGGACAGCCACAGCAACTCACGCACACCCAGGTAGCACGCACGTGTACACACACACACACACACACACACAGCTAAAATACACATTCAAATGCACACAAATACACAATCCTACTGTACCAGCACACACTCACTTGTGTAAAGGAACCCATGCTCCACTGCACATGTTGTACCCAACACTGTATTTGCACATAACAACACTAAATGTTTTCAACAACATGCTGGTTCGAGATGGATAACATCTCTCGCTCTGTCTGTCTGTCTGTCTGACTGACTGTCTGTCTGTCTCAGGGATGGGGGTTTGAAGAAGCCAGCCGCCCCGAACGTGGGTCCATCATGGCGGAGTGTGCCCAAGTCCAAGAGTAGCAGTGCCCTGCTGCAGGACGTCCAGGCAGCCAGTAGGGGCAGCGCTCAGAGCAGCCAGGGTAAGAGGGAGCGCACTCTGGCTATCTGCTTATGGCCGTGTAACTAAACTGGATAAGTGCAGTGTTTCCCCTAGAATTTTTTCCAGCAGCGGTGCTGTTGATCCCCCCCCGAGAAAACTTGAAAAATGACTCCTTAAATGGTGACTTCTGGTGGATTTTGTGAAGGAAATGGACAGATTGAGTTACAAATTATGACAACCATCAACACAAGCATGTACAAAGCATGGTTATTGCAGTACTACAGGATTATTCATGTTTTTCTTTCACCTTTTTCATTTACATTATTAGTATTAGTCACTGTACAACTGTACACTGTAGGCCACTGTACAAACTATTACTATTTAGAATATACAATGCTGTGCATAAGTTAAGACATTTATATATTATAACATTTATTTATTTACGATACATGGTACATTAAAAAATAATTAATGCCCTATTTTTTTTTTTAATTACGGCATTAAGACAAAAGCCAAAATATGTTTTTGTATCACAAACCAAAACTAAACAATGCGTGGAATTTATCTGGGAATAGGCTACTGAAGGTAGGGGCGAGCTATCTTGCTGGCGTGTTTAATTTGGTTCCTTGGTTAACATACTGTAGCCTACGTTTTTTTTTGCACAAAATTGCTAATAAACTTAAACAAACACAAACAAGCGTGATCTCCTGTGGAATCCCTGACTGCGCCTTCAATGTTAGCCTACTATTATTTGTTGACATGAAACCTGAACGAACAGCAGCTGTTCCTGAAGTTTACTTGCGTCTATTTTTTTATTTTTTAATTAGGCAACTCTTTTTGCAGTGGTGCTTGAATTCCAGGAGCGGCGCTGCGCCGCTGATGAATACATTGCAGGGGAAACACTGGAGTGCTCTGTCTACATCACATTAATCAGATTGATGTGTGTGTGTGTGTGGTGTGGTGTGTTTGTGTTTATCTCTGTAAAAGAGTGAGCAAATCCCATAACCTCGCTTATCTTGTTGTTACAGTGTGTGGATATAAAGTAATGATTTATGTGCTGAGCCATGCACTCCCTCGGTGTGGGTGTGTGTGTGTGGCTGTGGGTGTGTGTGGGTGTACCCACCCAAGTGTGCTGATGTACGTGTGCATCCTGCTCCCGGATGGGCTTGTAATGTCTGCCTGGTCTGATTTTGGCACAACATAAGGGAACAAATGGTCGTTTTCCAGGAAAAGAGGAAAAGCATGTGCGCATGTGTCACAAGCGTGTCTGCATGGATGTTTATGCATACACATACATTTGTGTGTGTGTGTGTGTGGAGCTTGCGTGTCTCCTGACTGCCCACATTCATCAGTACAAATATACTGTAGTGAATTTTCTATTGCTATATACAGCAATACAACATTTTATATACAATATATAATATACAGCATTTTTTTGTTTTGGTGATTTGTGTGTGTGTTTGTGTTGTGGCTTTTCCACCCATAATTTCAAGGGGTTTTCCAAGAATAGAGGAAGAGGCCTTATTGAATGTGTTTGTGTGTGTGTTTGTCTTTTGTGTCTGCTCTGTATACTCTGATCTGATCTCATTTTGCGTGTGTGTATTCGTGTGTGTGTGTGCGTGTGTGTTCAGGTCCGTCCGAGGGCCGCAGCGAGCTGGACGAGCTCCAGGAGGAGGTGGCGCGGCGGGCGCGCGAGCAGGAGCAGCAGCGTCGGCGGGAGAAGGAGCGCGAGGCAGCCATGGGCTTCAACCCACGGCCCAGCAAGTTCATGGACCTGGACCAGCTGCAGAGCCAGGGTAGGGAGACTGGACGGGTCAGGGCAGGCCACACCATCATGGCAGCACTAGCTGGGTTTTCCACGTAGCCTACTGGCTTATTTTAATTCATTAATGAAAACTTGGAAGGAAGGAAATGTGTATGTCGCGAGCATTTCCATCCTAATCAAAGAAAGAGTTCTGAACAGTTGCAGGATCAAACCTTAAGGTTGTCAGGGCAACTGAAAATGCGTAGGTAGATATGAAGCAAATGTGAATAAACTGTTTCCATCAACCTTAATTGCCTTATACCTTATTGTGAATTGAGACTATTCACATTATAACCTGCACCTTTCAAGTGTTTCCAGACCCAAGCTCTTATTTGTATGGTCAAAATGTGCTTTAAAATGGGAAACCCAGCTACTGTCTGGGGCTTAGAGCCCAGTACCAGAAGAGAGAAACCCACTGTTGCATTACACTTGGGGGGGGGGGGGGTGAGAGCTGAGTGTCTGCTCACTGCTGTGTTTACTCTGTTTCTAAGCCCTTTCTATAAGCTTTCCTGTGTGTTTGTTTTTCTGCATAGATGGGGATGGGCTAAGATTTGTGTTCTTCTATCTGTGTTTGTATGTGTGCCTGTCAGGGGTATAGGTGTAAGCGCGCATAAATGCTTATTCTGCGCTGATTTGGTGGCGGGTGGGCTGTGTGTTCTGTGTGTGTGCGTGTTCTTGCGTGCACACACACACACACACACGCTCTCAAGCAGTGTGCCTTGCTTGTGTGCCCTGCAGGGAAAGGGGACAGCTTTGAGCGGTGCGTGTCGGAAGCGGACGCCCTCTTAGATCAGTCTCTGCGCTTAGAGCAGGCCGGCGAGGTGGCCGCCGCTCTGTCTGTAGTTAACGAAGCCGTGTGTAAGTAGCCCTCAGTCAGCCTTTTCCATCAGCTTGCTGCTGCTACTACTACTACCACCATCACGTGTGTTTGTGTATGTGTCTGTGTCTGTGTGTGTGTGCGTTTGCGCGCGCCTGTATCTCACGATTGTATGTGTATCTGCATTTATTTGGGTGGTTTGTGAGTGAGTGAGAGTCTGTGTGTGTGTGTGAGTGCTTGTGAGTGGTTTTAACCTTTCTGTAGTCCATACTGACACCACCGTTGTTATTTGGTCTTTCCATAACCCCCCCCCCCCCCACACACACACACACACACACACACCGTCTTTCTCTCTCTCTCTCTCTCTCTCTCTCTCTCTCTCTCTCTCTCTCTCTCTATCTCTCTCTCTCCCTCCCTCCATCCCTCTCTTTGTGTAAGAGAAATGCTTTCTCTCCAGCCAGAATTGTAAATGGTCGGTGGCCATGGAAACCAGTCTATGGCTGTTGTACATCTCTCCCCTGCACAGGCCTGAGCAGCAGGGCTCTCTCATTACAATGAGTAATGACAGCAGGCCCAATGCAGCCTGTCCAAACAGTGACGGGCCAGAGGCGCACTGAGCGCGCTCAGTATGGAGAACGAGGTCAGCTGCTCGGCACCTCTGCAAATGAAAATGGAACAGGCAGCAAGGGTGTTTACTGGTCTCCGTGGCAACCTCCCAAGCTGGCAAGGAGGGAGGGCATGTCTCCATAGAGACCCTTGTGGTATCCCTGACAAGGCTGTGACAATAGTGTGGTGTCAGTTTGGACGCTGTGTGTTTAGTTCACAAGCTGTTTGGTGTATGTGAATGCTTGTGTGTTTGTATTTGTTTGTGTGTGTGTGTGTATGAGAGTGAATGAGGGTCTATGTGTCTCTGTGTGCGTGTGTGTGCATGGGTGCCAGTGACCATGTTTATGCAGATGCACCTGTCAGTGTGTGAGGGAGAGAGAGCTTGTGTGTGTGTGTGGTTGTGTGTTGTACGAGTGGATTTCCTCTGGTTTGACACTGCTGACACTGTTATGCGCACACACACTTCCCCCCCAGTGAATGAGCCTGGTCTCTCCTCCTCTACCTCACTCCTCCACCTCTCCCTGCAACGTCACCAGAATAGGCCAGCTTTCTTCAGCCGGATCACCTTTCAAAAGAGAATCTAAACCCCCCCCCATCCACCCTCCTAAACGTAGCATAGCAGAGACTAATGCACAGCACCAGGTAGTTCCAACGGCTATTTTCCTTTAAGTTCTATGGCTGAACGTAATCCATTTTTTTAAGTTGGTCAGTTACCCCCCTCTCCCACCACCACCACCGCCTTCTCCACTATGATTTTTGTCCATGGTTGTTTTGTTAATCTAAATCAAACATGCATTTGTGACAGAAATCTGTAGAGGCCGAGTCCCTCTCCACACCATCCCCAGTGTGTACCCCCCCACCCCCCCACCCCCCCCAACCTCTCATTCCCACTCCACCCTTTCACCCACCCGCTGCGCCATGCTTCAGTTATCGTTACCTGCTTCGTCCGGTTTTCTGTCCTGCATGCCTTTCCATAATGCTTCTCGTTCCATCCCTCCTACCCTCCTCCGCCCACCCACTCCTTTATTTTGTATATTTTTTTTTTGATTTGTGTTTATTTGTGTTTTGCTTTTTTTCTGTTTGTTTGTTTTTGTGTTGGGCGTTTTTTTTTTTTTTTTTTCTGTGTGTAGCTAAACTCAGGCTTCCCATGCATGAGGGCGGCACTAACACTCATAGCAGGACAGTGGCTGAAGCCCGCCAGCAAAAATGCATGAGGAGAGCCAGAGGCCTGCAGCAGCGCATGCAACAGCAGCAGCAGAAGCAGGAGCAGCAGAAGGAGCACAGACAGCAGCGTGAGGAAGAGGAGGAGGAAGAGGAGAAGGAGAGACCGCAGAAGCAGCCCCCCAGGTACTGCTGATGGCTGTGTGTGTGTGTGTGTGTGTGTGTGTGTGTGTGTGTGTGATGCCTTGACTAGCACAGGGCTGCACCTGCAGTCTGCCGCAGGGCAACATGAAAGGGGGTAATGACATAATGTTTATCTCTG
>NC_055972.1:16090292-16150335 GCF_018492685.1 Alosa sapidissima | reverse complement strand
ACTGCAGCGCACGCCCCGCAGCGGATGTGCTGACCGAGGGCCCCAGGCGGGATGGCAGAGGTGCGAACGGTGCGAGTGACCAGTCCAATGGCCTGTCGCCGCCCGTGCCCAAGGCCGTAAAGGAGAGTCCTCCTCCTCCTCCTCCTGCCAAGCTGCCGGTGCTGCCCAGTAAGCCTCCGGTCGCCCCTGTATACTGGAACGGTCACGCCGGGGTGGCCACCCCGACGCCAGCCTCCCTGCACCCCCAACGCGCCCGCAGTCCCTCCCCAGCCCACCTGAGCCCTCAGGATGCCCAGTGGGGGACCACACTGACCGGCAGACGCCCCTCCACCCACGGCTCCTCCCCCCAGCCCAACGGCCTCATCCCGCCTTCCCCGACTCTCCTGGCCAATCACAACGGGACTGGTTGGACCGCGGCTCACGCAGACCCGTCCCACGTCCCCTACCCCTCGCAGGTCTCTCACGGTGGAGCTGCAGCCCCCCAGCACGTCCCCCCGCTCACCCTCCCCATCTACAGAGCCCCGAGCAGGAGCATGCATGCCTGTGGAATGCTGGGCCGAGAACATCAACCGATACTACAACTCCCAGAATGCCCTCTCCTCCTCCACCACCACCACCACCACCACCACCACTGCTGCCTCGCCCACTGAGGAGCTCTCGGAGCTGGACTCCCTCTACCAGGCCAGCCTGCAAGCTTCCTCTGTGCCTCGCACCCCACGGGGTCACAGCCCCCAGCCAGGCTCCAGACCAGGTACACACCTCAGGTGCAACATGGTGCTACTGCCTTGTTGCTTGTTGTTGATATTTCACTCGAGTAACTTTTTTTTTCTTGTGTATTTTTCCAGTGCATAACAAATAAAATAAAATAAAAAATGTACAGAAAGGCCTTACAAGATGGATTTGTGATGGAGATGTTTTTTTCGTTACACTGCTGTGTTCTACCTAAAATGTTAATTAAAAATGCATTCCATTAACGGTTGACTTAAGATGCCTCTGTCTTCAGTCATGCCATTGATTAGCACTACTTAGTGCTGGAAATATGCAGCTCAAGAACTGGAGTCTTGTCTGTTGTAGTTCATATTTCTATCCAAGCCTTCACAGCTTCTCATTAGGATGCCTGTCCCATTTGCAGCTAGTACATTATCAAGCAGTTCAATTGAAAGGCATATTGTGGGGTTGGCTTGCACTGCTGCCAATGTTCCCGACTGTTCAGGTTCCCTGACCTTGATTTAATGTGATTGGGATTGAATGTGACAGTGAGTGAATAAAAAGTAATTTTCTCCTTCGCTTTACTTTGTGTTTGCCTGTGAACAGGCTCCGCAGCCAGGAAGCTCTTGTATGGCGGAACTCTCGGACGCTCCAAAACTCCCACCGCGGAGATCGAGAGGAACGCCTACAGAACACCTGGTTACGTCAGTGCCCCAGAGGCGCCCACTAAGGTAATGGTGTGTGTGCGTGTGTGTGTGTCTGCCTGTAGTTAAGGAGATGGTTTAAGGGAAAGAGACCTTTGCGAAGCCTTTGGCTTATCAGAAGCTGACTACCCTAAAATCACCCCCTACAATGCATTTGGTCTGTACGTCCTAAATGTCCTCTGTGTTTGAAGTACGCTCTTGTTAAATTTCTGCTCATTCATGGCTCATATTTATGCATCTGTGGTGCTCTGTCTGTGTGTGTGTGTGTTTGTGTGTGTGTGTGTGTGTGTGCGTGCAGCCTGCGCAGCCTGCGAGTGCAGTGGAGTGTGACCGGGTGGGGGTGTGTGACGATGCATCCTACAGTGCCGAGAACCTGCGTCGTGTCGCCCGTAGCCTGAGTGGCACAGTCATCGGGGGTCGACCTGAGCTGCTCTCTTCCTCCCGCAGCTTTGTGAGTGTGACATACACAAACACACACACACACTCTCTTTTTCATTTATATGCCGTCATAGACACAAGTAGAAAAATATATGTTTCTCTCCGATAAAGAAAGTACAGTCAAACACACACATGCATACATGCTCTCTCTCTTCTCTTGTCTCTCTCTCTCTCTCTCTCTCTCTCTCTCTCTCTCTCTCTCTCTCTCTCTCTCTGTCACTCTCTCTCTCTCTCTGTCTTTTCTTTTATGCTGTGTTTGAAAGAATACCAGTTAACGCACACACTGGCACTTCACACAACGCCCTGTACACACACACCACACACACAAACACACTCACACTGGTGCCTTATGTTTGGCTGTGCCCACAAGTCCTAATCTGACAGTAGCCGTCTGTTGGGGCAGGTTGAGTTTTCTCCATCTCTGGATGAGCCTCCTGTGCTTAAGGGCTCATCTCTCTGCAGCCTGAGCGTTGCCTCATGTGTGCCTTATAACATTACATCATCGCCAACCCCCCCAACCCCTCGCCATCACCCCGGCCCCCCCGCTGTGTTTCATGAGCTCATACTGCCATCTGCTGTTAAAGCGATGTAACTGCAGCTGTTTGCAGTGGCGGGACAAGGCCCTCTTCTGGCTATTGTTGTACATAGCAATAGTAAGGGAAATGCTGATTATACTGTGGAAAGGTCCTTTTGACCCCACTCATGATTAGGATTTAGCTTTTTCTTACACTCAAAATCTTAAGCAGTTGTACTTTTTCTTTGTGAAAACATGTTGAACAGTGAAACAGAGTAGGAGGAGTCATTGTTTCCTCCTGATGGAGCTCATAGAAAAGGAGTTAGAGTTGAGCTGTTGTGAAGCCTTAATGGTGGAATATAGGAGTTATTGGTCATATCTGTGGAATTTTTTGTTTTGGGGTGGGGGGGGGGGCAAAAGCAAGTATATTGTGTTAATGCAGATGGTGCCTAAAACAGACTTCCATTTGTGTGTGAGCCTGTTTTAACTCCATCTCTCTTCATGTCTCCCCTTCTGCTGTCCTCACCCATGGTGCTCTCGTCCTTTGGCTCTCTCCCTTTCTTTCTCTCTCTCCCTTTCTTTCTCTCTCTCCCTTTCTTTCTCTCTCTCCCTTTCTTTCTCTATCCCTCTTCTTACCGTTCTGTCTCATTCTCTTTCTCTGCTGATCTGTCTTTCTCATCTTTCTTTCCTCTGGCCTCTCATCTTTCTCATCTCTTTTCTCTGGCTCTCTCTCTCTCATCTCTTTCTCTCTCCCCTCCTCTCTTCTCTCTCTCTCTCTCTCTCTCTCTCTCTCTCTCTCTCTCTTTCTTTCTCTCTCTCTATCTTTTCCCTAAGAAGGAGTCCTCTGTAACCCGGATGCCAAAGCATGCAGACGCGCGGGTCATCTCACATCACCATAGCAATTCCCCGCACTTCACGTCCTCCCCCCACCTCCCCCCACTCCCCCTCCTTCCCCACCACCACCCCTCAGCACCTGTACCCCCACCCACACGCCCCCCCGACACACCCAACCCAGCAGCCTCGGGGACTCACAGGTAACCTCCTCTGCTCCTGAACCACCTCACGGAACACACACACACACACATGTACGCTTATACATACACACACACGCACACACGTACGCTTATACATACACACACACGCACACACGTACGCTTATACACACACACGCACACATGAATACATATACACATTCACATTGCACCCACATTGTCGCTCACACACAAATGCATGCACACACATACCTATGCATACGCATTCTCAACCACTGGCATTAGACCCCCATGCTACAGACAGATTGCTCTGATCAGCATGGATGCTAAAGGCCTGCATCACCATCACAGTTCACTTTCATTGTGTGATCCTTACCCCACTTCTCCCCACCACTGGTACTGCAGCTCTGTCCACAGGGCTGCCTTTCTGTAATGCAAAGAGTTTAGAATGTTAACATATCACATATCCTTTCACTGTAGACTACCGTAACTGAGTAGCAGATTAGCCTCTCCACTACCATACGTACCAGCTGGCACGTACCAACTTCAACCTTGTTTTTGTTGTTTTTTGTTGAGTGTGGTGTGTGTGTGTGTGTGTGTGTGTGTGTGTGTGTGTGTGTGTGAGTGCGTTAACGCTCTTTTTGTTGCCACGTGCAGGAGATCACTCAAAGGTCAACCCCTTTCTGGCTATGTTTGACCGGAGTGAAGCTCTCCAACGCGACTCCTACCACAACGTCGCCATGAGCTACGGCACGCTCCCGCGGGCTCCGCGGCGGCCAGCACCGGCCAGGCAATGGAGCCAACTGGACTCCGGCTACGCCACCCTCGCCCACCCCCGCCGCTCCGCGCCCCAAGACCGACCTGCAGAGGCCCCTTACAGGCGGCCCATGTCCACGCACACGAGCCGAGTTCCAGTGCCACCACCACCATCGGCCCCCCAGCACCACGAGCTCCGCAGCCCACACACCCAGGCCCCCCCTCAGCCACTCCGCCTGGACGTGCCCCCCGAGGGCGACTGGAGGACTACGGGCTACCAGACGGTCATCCTGGGCGGCAGGAATACCCAGCAGCAGCAGCAGCAGCCCTTCGCCAGGACGGACTCCCGGATGAGGCTGACGCGGAGCCCCTCGGTGGGTAGTCCGCTGTGCGCCCTGTGCCACCGCGCTCCCGCCGAGCCCATGGCCGGCTACTGCCGCTCCTGCGGGGCACACGTGGCCCGCTTCCGCACCGCCAGCTGAACCCGCCGACCCGCTTGCACACCTGGGACACCTGCCACTACCACACACCTGGGCTCTCTTCTCACCTGCTACACCCCCCCCCCCCCAAAACGCTGAGTCACACTTCTCTAGCCGAGGTTGTGCCCAGCTAAGGGGATTGGTAGGGTAGAGCACTGGTTCCCTAACACAAACACAACCTGCTCTTCACTAAGAGTACAGCACTCTTTCTCCATTGGATGGCCTTAATGCATGCCCCTAGCAGAAATGGAAAAGGCCGAATTCTCTTGTGGAGTGAGATGGACTTCAGCCTCTGATACGGTCACTCTCCCGACTGCAGCGTCTCCACTGCCTTTCATGATGCCTGCAGCTCTCCTCTCTCCATTCTGCCATCGTCTGAAGTTCATCAGAAAGTGGGTTGTCCCTGTCCTCTGTAATGGTGGTAGTGGGTGACCATTTTACATTATCCTTGGTTCAGGGCCTCTGTGTGTCTGGAATAGGACCTGCAGTGATGTGGACTATGGAGAGCTTGCAATGTAGAGTCCTTTGGCAGCTCCTCCTCAAGCTGACCACTGCAGTATCTGAAACAGGACACTAGGGAAGTTCTGACGGCTCCCCCTTCTACAGACACAATGATGACACTGATCCTGGCCTCCAGTAAGGGGCTACGTGTTGTATGAAGGCTTGGGAGAGACACTAAAGATGGATTATGGGTCAGAATAGCTGTAAAACATATGAAGGAAGAGGTATGAAGCCTGCCATGGAACCATTGGAACCGTTAGCCTGAAATTCAAATCAGGATCTGCTGAATTTGAAATCCTGATTTCCTGATATTCTGTTTGCGATTTGTCTCACTTTCAGCAATGACAAGCACATAATTCTTCCTCCCACAAACCAGTTTTATTTATAATCATCATAACAATTAATTACTTACTAATTATTTACTCAGAACTGTTAATACATAATTAAGACTATGAATGCTTCTTCATTTCAAAGTGATTACTAAACAAAGTGTTACCACAACTATCTTACTAATCAGTATACTCTTAACTTCCTTTCCAGAATCTTTGGTATATATCCTAGCAGCGTCTGGTCATTGTTTTGAAGCTGAAAAAGGGCTTTCCAACCATACACGTCATGGTTGCTGTGCAGAAAGCGACTGATGTTGATTACGGTAGCTTTTGTGGATAATATTTTTAAAAAATGGTTTATTTTAGTGCAGTGAAATGAACATAACAGTGTTAACACCAATTTAGTGCACTTCAGAAGTGCAAGCACTAGAAGATTTAGTATAAAAAAAGTCGCTCTTCTCCGATGTTCTGGGAGAAATGTTTTGTGAAATATTTATATTTTGTACAGTAGGCAAGGATGTTTAAAATGCCATCCTATAGAGGCACAGCTGTTTGCGACCCATAGGCGCCATTCTTAATCAGCTTTTGTCAGACAATGAAAACCCTGCATGTTGAAATGGGAGTGGTCCTTTTCGATTCTGGCAGTAGAGTTTTAGACTTGATGGATTTTCTTGGGAGGTTCTACTGAGAGGTAGGGGAGGTGGGGGATTATTTATTGTTTTGTTATTATTATATCTCCACAAATTCAATTTCATATGTTTCTGTTACACCATGAATCCTTGGTTTTGCCATTTCTCCCGTAAGGGATCTTTTTTATACACTTGTAGGAGCTGACTGAATTTTGAGCAAATTCACTCTTTAAAAAGTCTGCCTGTTTTCTTGGCAGGCAAGTTACACAGAGGGTCACATGGCATTAGCAAGTGCAGAAATGTAGCATCGTGGGGCCTTGTGACAGTTCTCAAACTTCAGATTGTTTATGTTGCAATTTTCTTTTTCACTTATACAAAAACAAACAAATGTAAAGCCTTATGTAAATGCTTTTGTCAAAGCATTACCTTTAAATGAAGGAATGAAAATGAAACATGTTTTGTTTTTAAGATAAAGTTTTTGCCTATTTTTTGGTTGCATATTTTTACATTTATTTTTCTATATTGTTGAAACTGCTGGCTAAATGCTACTAGTACAACAATGGGACAGGGTTGCCCTGGACTATGTAGTCAACAAGAGTGTGTGGGGGGGGGGGATGATTTAGGGGCTAACAGATTTAACTTACTGAAAGTCCTGAGAACTGGATTGTAGCTATTCTGTTAAATTGATACTCATAGCTGGTCTTGGACAAGGATTAAACTCTGCTAAACCATCCATTGAACTGTTGAATGTTAACTGCATTCATCATAACATGTGTTACTACAAAATCAGAGTAAATTTTAATCTGAATTGGAATTTTGAATGGAGAATTTATATTGTGGTTAAGTCACACTTATAAATCCTTGTCTAGTGATTAAGCTGCCAGTATCTCAGTGATGTGAATAACCTTTGGTTAGGAGGTTATAAATATTGTTATGTGTACTGAACAGCAACACTGCCCCCCTAAGGACAATGAGCAGACTACTGGATCCAGTGTGTCCTTAAACTGTACCAAAATGTTGGTGGTCCATCGCATACTGAAACTGTTGAAGTATGTATATAAATGTTTGTACATACATGAATAGCCTTTAAATCTAATGAATGAGCTTTGCCCATATAAAAGCTTGACAGATTTCCATTTCAAAGGTTGTTTGTAAATGCTGTGCTAGAAAAAAAAGGAAGTTCATGTGTATTTTTGCAATAAAGTTGCTATCCTCTGCTCCAGATTTGAGCAGAATTTAAAGACAAACACCCATCTCATTTTCATCTGTTAAAACAAAGCAAACCTTGTTGTCACGCTCATGCTCTTGTGGATGACAATCACCAGCCTCGTACACACCATCACATGCTCGCAGAGCTCTTTTCCCAGATTGGGGTGTGGGAAAAGTTTAGGGCCATAAATCACCTTTTGGTCCCTGTAGCGGCAAAAGCCTCACACAACACCCATTCAGGCACAGTACCTCAAGAATAAAGCTCTCCATGCCCACTTCGCTTAAACTCTCACCATGGCAGTGATTAAGACCATTAGGCCACAGTCTCTATGTCTCTTGAGGTTGTGTTAATGTAATATTTTGTCTATTCTCACCAGTAATCTTCTCTGCTTTTCTTTGATCCCCAAACATGGAGTTCCGTAACTGACCATGGGACATATGAGCTTTAAAGTCTTCAAGATGCCTTTCTTAAGGCTTAGCTCTGAAAGGCTACAGAACCTGTAGGCCTTTAATATAATACTTTAAAATACATTATTTTAAAATCACCTGTCGTGAAGGCTGTGAACAAGTTAAGACCATGTACAAAATAAATTTATTTACGATTATGCTTGTTGGCAGGCAATTAAATCGCACTGGTACAAAATGTTTCTTCGTCTCCTGCTCGCAACACCAAAGCCATGGATTCCATATCTAGGGCATATGCATACCTCTAACATATATTATTTTACTGTATATTACTCTGGGTAGAATCTTTAAGAAAATGGTTGGTGGAACGCACTACCAGTTACCAGAGCAGGGGGCATCCCTCTCTACCTTCAAGAAATTCCTGAATAGCCAGCTCTTCAGGGAGTATCTCATCTTGTAGCACTACCTACAACTAGACTTGCTAATTCTAGCACTTATCACCTGACTAGAACTGACACTTGACTATGGAAATGGCACTTACTGCTGCACCAACTTGTCCTTATCGTAGATGCAATTGGCCTTGGTGGTGTTGCAGTTGACCACCGGAAAGACATAAAGGCTGGTGGGAGTCCCCGTGAGCCATTGGCTCTCATGTAGGTCTCTGGACATGTGGATGCCAGTGACATTTGGTGGGGGTACAGCAAAGTGTTTTTCTTATATGGAAATGCCTGTGTGTGTGTGTGTGTACAGGAAATAGCTTGATCTTCCACCAAGTAGTATTTCTTTTGACTTTTGACGGTCTTCATGTGAGGCATAGTGAAGGCGAATTGGAGGCTTAGAACAAAATCCAACATATTGTCCATTCTTGTATCTGTCTAGTAGTACATTCCTCTCTGTTCTTGGATTACTTTATATTGCTATGGCTTACCATGTGGAGATTTGGAAATGGCTGATTTCGATAGACTGTGATTCTGTGCAAGTCTGTGCACTCAGTGGCTCTTAACCAGTTTTCCCTTTAGCAATCTGATTAGGACAGATTTCTGCATTTCATTACAGTCAGTAGTCTACTATATGCCACAGGTAGCCTGGCTGACGCCAAACCAATTCTCAATTCATATTCGGTTGTAATTGCGTCGGTGTGTTTCAGAGTTTTTGGTGATTTGGAAATGGGCTTGAATCGGATGGGCAGGCGAATCTGTCTGATCAGAGCAAATTCAAATGTGCTCCCAGACTCGTCTGCGTTACCACTTGTTGAAATTTACCCACTGAATTATGTGATTAGAGCCAACCCAAGACTTTTTTTTTTTTTTTAAACCTGCCTACAATGCAATGTGACTGCTGCTCCATTCACCCTTTCGGTTTCTATTTGAGATCACATCATTAGGCCTACCTTAACAACTGCCTTTGCAAGGCATCCAGTTCAGTTCACTAGTGTCCCCTCACATTAACTATACCAAATTCGTCCATGTTTGCCCCCAGACATAATGTGAATACAAGCTTTGTGAGGCTGCACTGTTTGTACAGTACATTATGTTGACCCCAGCATGGAATCCTCAGAAAGAGCAAGTGCTTTTAGATAAACAAGAGAGCCTCCCTTTGACTGCAGATGTGCTACCTCAGGTAACGGAAATGTTTAGTGCGTTGCACTCCAATGACAAGGTAGCTTTTTCAAATGGGGTGCGCCTCGGGGGTCTACCTGAGATGCTCCCTGCAGTGCCTGAAAGAGCAGGAAAGAGCCTTTCTTGAAACTCAAACTAAATCCTGTGTACTAGGTGGCCAAGTCTCGGTGTGGTCTGCAGGAGGACGGCATGAGAGAAAGGACAATCCACCATTTGGGCTTTGCTTTTACATCTATTTGTATTGCTGTTCAGTGTGCAGATAGCCTACGTTTATTTAGTTAAATCAAATCTATTCATTTGTTTTCTTTCTGTGTTCTATGTTTAGGTTCCCCATGAAATACACTACCTATCTGATATTCAAATGTTATACATTAAAATATTTATTATGTCCTGTGACCTATGCAGTAGCAGTAGCTGTGACCTATATGCAGTACTAGCCAGAACAGTTGTGGGTTCGACTCCCAGTCAACTCCTCGTTGTGCCCTTCAGCAAGGCACTTAACCCTGCCTCCAGTGAGGCTGGCCCTGTAACTGAGGTCTGTAATGGATAAAAGCATAAGCCAAATAAATAAATATCCCGTACAGTATATATACACACACACACATACCGTATATGTATATATACAGTTAGGAACAAAATTATTCATACTCCTGGCAAATATTGATTTAATGTTGATTTTCTCTTGATCAATATGTTTGTTCTGTCTGAAAATGACCCTGCCACATGGCTAAAGGTTGTAAGACAATGTGGTAGAAACATGGAATCAAAAAAACTTTTTTAACATTTTTATGAAAAATGGCATATCCAAAATTATTCATGCCCTTTTTAAATAATCAATGGAAACATTGCATTCAAAGCTCTTAAAATGGTTCTTATACCTACCAAGCCTCTCCAAGTCTCCACAATGATTCTGGCCCCACCTTTTTAGCAGTAATCCGGGTTTTGAGGCAGGAACGATTATTTGCCATCACTCTGGCTGTTAACCATTTCTTGCCTTGTTTGGCTGTATGTTTTGGGTCATTGTGTGTTTTAATGGTCCAATGCCGCCTATTGGGGCAGGTCTCTCAGCAGACTGCCTGATCTGTTCCTCCATAATCTTAATGTAGCCCCTTGTTTTAGTGATACCATTTACTTTCAGAAGGTCGAGATTGTGAAAGAATGAATTATGTTCTCTTTTTTAATGCAAATTTTATGCGAGGCTAAGATGCCGTGGTGTCCTCTCTTTCTTGACATGATTAAAACCTGAGGTGTTTGGATAAACTGAATAGATGAATGTTGTTTTTTTTTTTGCCAGCCCTGCATGGATGGCCGCATTTTCTCATGTTGCTTGTCTTTTTTCACACATTATCATATGTTTATGCTGCACAAATGCACTCATACATAATCTTATTTGTCCTGT
Organism: Alosa sapidissima; assembly: GCF_018492685.1. Classification (NCBI taxonomy): domain Eukaryota; kingdom Metazoa; phylum Chordata; class Actinopteri; order Clupeiformes; family Clupeidae; genus Alosa; species Alosa sapidissima. Next base: position 16,139,653 of record NC_055972.1, on the reverse strand, counting down.
TGCTAAAGGCATTCAAGTGTGTGTGTGTGTGTACGTGACTGTGCATGAGTGATTGCTACAGTATTCTTTTAACAGCCCTGGGTGATATTTCTAAACCTATTGACATAATTTCTCTCATTTGTCAACCATGACAATCTAACATAAACAGTCTAATTTCCCTACCTTTAGTGGTTATTAAGTTCTATATTTTCACAAAGCTCAAACATCATGAGTAAACTTGCAATCAAAGAGGAGAATGTACCTGATCGGGGACTGTGAACTTAAGTGTGTGTGTGCGTGTGTGTGTGTGTGTGTGTGTGTAAGAGAGAGAAAGACATTTGTTTGCTTTTTATACATGCAGAGGAAGGCCAGATAAGGATCTTGATTAAAGTATGAACTCAAGGTTACATTTTTCAAATCTGCTGGGTGCTCTTGTTTACCACAGCTTTAAATTATTAGCATTGTGCCATAGACCACATCTGACACATCACTACTTTGGAATGAACCCTTCAGGGCAAAAACTCGAAATTCATGAAACTTAAGTTTGCCTGATTGTCAAAAGTGTAAGATGAATCACAGTTAAAGCCTTGCCAGTGCCCCATTTTTGTCAGCAGCGAGCACAGTACGATTTCCTGACTGCAGAAGGATGGGAGGCTATGTTGTCTTTAAATTAGCACGCTTCCTTGTGTTGCCAGCTGGAGTTGAGCTCAGAGCACTGTGTGTTTAGGCTGTGCTTAACCAGGCTTTATTGGGCATTTAGAAACTGCCACGGGGTCTCCTACTTCTGCTGCTGTCTGAAAAGTTCAAGTTACTTTGAACAACAGCCCAGGCACCCCTGCAGAGACCTGAGAGAGAGGACTGTTCCTCCAGCCATACCCCCTGTGCCTTCTTGATAGTCCCAGCGCACTTCCATCTGAGGCATGGACTCTACCTCAAACACCTCTGGAAATGAATTCAATGACAAGGTCCCGTTCGTCATAATATTATTAAATCTATGCAGTGAGTCTGAGATCCTGAGGGCTTGGGTGAGATATCTCAGGGCTGCTTAATCAAAGGTCAGGGTTGCTGCTGCAAGTGGTCTCCCCATGTAGCCGGGTCAGGCATTTGTGCAAGATGTCAGGTATTTCTAACCACTAGGCTCCACTGAATACTTCCAGCTTTTTAATTAGCTACATGGAAGTGTCTGGCTGTGCAAAACATGCAGTAGAGAGTCCCTGTGAGTCTCTATATGCATCCAGGACAGCCGTCAGGTATCAGGGAAGGCAAGTTTATACGTGTTGAGAGGAGACGTGAGACTAGTCAGAGGATGCAGATTAGGGGGTCGAGAAGAGTGGTCAGCATTAGATACTGTATTCATCTTGGCGCTGTACTATAGTCAGGTTACTGGCTTATCCAGGTAACTTCAGGAGCTATCACTGATTTCTAAAAGAACATATTGAGTATCCGTGGTTTTAAATGTGACATGTTCTTTTAAGATTAGTGCTCCTGCTACCTTGATAAGCCAGTGACCTTATTTCATGGTATAGCCTTCTAGAATCTCAAATACAATGTAAAGATCGTAAAGAATAATCACAGGCATCCACTTGTCCCTGCCCAGTTCCTGTGAACCTTTTCCTCTATTCTTATTTGTTTGGGTTAAAATCCATACTTCAGTGGCTCATTGTTCTATACAATGACACATTTATCAATATGTAATTGTATGTGGACATCATATTATGTTCACTCAATTGCCTATTCAACTTTCCTCTTTTGCCAATAAAAAGCCTTTTCAATGTGTCACTTTTTTTTGTTTATCTGACACTCAAAACAAGTAATTTGTGTGCATTGACTCCTTAACACAAAGGCTTCCTTACACTAACAACTGTAATCACATCTTTGTGGGTTTAAACACGAACATGGTCTTTCTTTGATAACAAATTGTTCAATACATCCTTTTCAGTATTTTCAGAAAAAGGAGTGTATTGCCAATACATTACTCTGGTTGTATTGACACAGCATGTCCTTGAGTGTGATGGTTGTGTGCTTGAAATTGCAAAGAGGTCAAAGGGTTACATGAGGTACTTGGTCGGCCTTTTTTTTGCATACAACTGTGGCACTGTTACATCACAATATTATGAAGGAAGCAGTGTGACTCACTGACCCTCATTTGCTAACATTTGAAACTTTAATTGTGTCAGATAGTTTTGCACGGCCCCTCAAGGGTCATTTGGTAAATGCTAAGCACGACAGCAAAACAATGTACGCAGTTCATTTCCTGTCACTTGGCTGACATAGACTCAGAGGCCAGTTTCAGAAGCTGTATTAATGAAGGGCTTCTGTCTGGAGATTTCATGGCGATTGTGAAGGTTGTATAGATGTCAGCAAGTTACTGGTCAGGAAACAAGCACAGACAGTGAAACTGTTACAGCTGATAACCAGTATCTTACTATCTTCTTTTACCATCCAGTCAAAGCTTATAGAATATAAATAAATGTGTCAGACACTGTATGAGTGAGTTTTTTGCTTCTTTCCTTTCTTTAATGTCCTTCATATATGTGATTTGTAATGTGTTTTCACATGTTGGCATGACCGTTTCCTTTTTATCTAGATCCATTGCCATGAACCGTCCGTCAGGTATGAATTTTACAGTCATGACCATTAGAGCGAGCCTCTATTAAGGTGACAGGAGTGAGTGGCTTTCAAGTATAGACCCTTTCAACAATAAAAACAAAAACAATGCTTGAACGTTCTATTTGGTTCCCAATCTACTTCCTCTGCATTAAGATAACATATGGAATGTTAAAAAGGAAGTCTTGTGGGGCCAACTATGATGCTGATAATGGAACTCTCTTGAAAGGGTCCATAGTGTTGCTGCTGTCCTACAACCAGTTACACAAACTCCTTCTGGACCACAAACCTGTTCATGTCTTTACCAGCTGGGCCATTCAATCAATCAAGTGATTATGCTGCTCTTCTTTGCCCAAGTGTGTTGGAGAACTTCAGATGGTAGGTTTTGTATTCTGCATAAACATATTGTTTGGACATAAATGGGTTATCAACAATGTTTGGGATAGCGTGACTTGTTTTTCGTGTGCTGCACTGTTTGACCTGCTAAGTAAATGTAGGAGAAGGTGACCGCTACCTCAAGCTTTTTACCAATCTGAATTTTAGGGGGTAATTTTGTTGCAGTACATACTGTATGTGTATGTGTGTGTATCTGCATTTGTGCTAGTTCAGACTCAGACTGGATCATGTTTAAGGGGAGGTGATATCTGTTGCAACCAGTTATTTTTTTGCCATTAGTTAATCTTACAATCCCAAAACAGAAAAAGTTGGGACGTTGTGTAAAATACAAATAAAAATAGAATGTGATAATATACAAGTCTCGTAAACCCATATTTGGCAGCAAAAAGGATATAGACAACATATCAAATGTTGAAAATAAAAAATTGGACTATTTCATGGAAAATATATGTTAATTTTGAATTTGATGCCAGCAACATGTTTCAAAAAAAGTTGTGACGGCAGCATGTTTACCACTGAACTGCTTCACGTCTTTATTTAACAGAATTCTGTAAATGTTTATGAACTGAGGAGACCATTTGCTACAGTTTTGAGAATTAAATGTTGTCCCATTACTCCCTTACTGTATTTAGGATTTCAGTTGCTCAACAGCATATGGTATTCTTAGTCATGTTTTTCATTCCATTATGCACCTAATTTGACAAATCTGGACTGCAGACAGGCCATCTTAGCACCTGAACTCTTCCTCTATTGAGAAATACCATATATATATGTGCAGAATTCATTTTGCCATTGTTTTCCTGAAATATTCAATGTCGTCCCTGGCGTTGACATTGCCTGGATGGCAGTATATGCTGCTCAAAACCTATATACATCATTCAGAATTGATTGTGCTTTGCCAAATGTGCAAGATGCCCATGCTGTAGGCACTAATGCTCCTCCACATCGTCATAAATGTTGGGTTTCAAACTGAGCACTAAAACAAGTTGGATAGGTTGGACACTTGGATAGGCCCTCTCCTCTTTAGCCCAGATGAGTCCATGATTTCCAAAAAAATGGCACTTTGATTGTTCTAACCACAGGACCTTTTTCCACGTTACCTCAGTCAATTTTAAACAAGCTCAGGCCCAGAGAAGAGGGTGGTATTTTCTGCATCATGTCTCAATACAATTTTTGCTGTTACAATTTTGGCTGCAGTTTTTGAATTGAGTATCAAACTGCACATAGACAATGGTTATCAGAGGTTTTCCTGAGCCCATACAATGACAGGTGGAAACAGGGCTGGTATTAATGCAGTGATCTGAGGTCCAAAAGACCACGGACATCCAATTTGTTTTCCAGCAAATTCTCTGGGATGCTCTTTTTCATACCCAATCGTTAGATTCTTCCTTTTGTTTTTTTGTCATTACACAACTTTTCCAGCATTTTGTTACCCTGTCCCAACTTTTTTTGAAACATGTTGCTGGTATCAAATTCAAAATTAACATATATTTTCCATGCAATAGTCAAATTTGTCATTTTCAACATTTGATATGTTGTCTGTGTCCTTTTTGCAACTAAATATGAGGTTAAGAGATTAGCAGATTATTACATTCTGTTTTTATTCACATTTTACACAATGTCCCAACTTTTTTTGTTTTGGGGTTGTACAACAGCTTTGTAATTGAATCCTATTATCTTTTATTGTGTGTTATCTTAGATTGGCATGCACTTGTAGGGGGATGACCTGTATGAAAATATGCTGTCTTTCTGTCTTCTGTTCACTTTCACGCTGTAAAATGAACGAGAAAGCACAAATGTGACCGTTTTAGAGCGTAAAAAGAAATTCTCAGAGAAACTGGAACTCTTGTGGGAGGACATTTATTTGGTGCTAAAAGTGCAGTCTAGGACAAAATGCCTTTTTTTGGCTTGGGGGAACACGCAAAGGAGGAATGGCGTCACCTCCCTATCTGTTGTTTTTCTCTGTCACTCATGAATATGTTCTCTGAAAAACCACAGTGCCTCTATGCACCGAATAAAAATAAAGATAGCTGAAACCACAAGTCTGCTTAGACTTTTAGAACCCACTGGATTGCTTACCGTTTTGCAACATTATCAAATAATGCAAATTTCAAAACTAAATTTGTTACCCCTGTTTCTGCATTTTGGGCATAGGACATGGTGTGACTTTGACTGTCTCTATGTCAAGGCTTGGTTTACAGTTACATGTCGCTGTTTTGTTTATAGGTCTCATGGATCCTGTAGAATCACTGCCATTTCACAGTAATGCCTATATTTGCTTGTATAAGAACGCCAAATCCCTTGACCCATCATTGGTTTATCATCTGCACTTAATGGAGAGACATGCAGACTCTCTCTCTCTCTCTCTCTCTCCTTCTGCTGTGTTTGTGTGTGTGTGTGTGTTTCTGCCAACATTATAAATGATTAAGTAATTATTTCAATGTTGCATTAAAATTGTGAAGACATGAGTTGTTATTCATGTTTTCCACACAATGTCTGTGTCTGATGCATATGTGTTTGTTTGTATGTGTTCGTTTGCACACATTGCATGTGTCTGTCTGTGTGTGTGTGTGTGTGTGTGTGTGTGTGTGTGTGTGTGTGTGTGTGTGTGTGTGTGTGTGTGAGTTTGTCTGTGTGAGTGAGAGAGAGAGAGAGTATGTTTGTTTTGTGTACATCTATGTCTATTTCCCAAAGCAATATCATCTTTGATTTGGCTCTGAGACAAAGTAAACCTCAAATCTGCCAGTGTTTGTTTAGAGGGTATTGTGCCTTAGAGCATGTTATTAGGAGTCCTGTACACACTTGTGTACTTTATGAGTTCCATCATACAGATACAGCCAGATGTGCATTCAGCATACAACACATGCAAACAGAGAGACATACTCAGTTGTTTTAATGTAACCGTGTGAATTACTCTTGTCTCTATAATCAAAGTTGTATTCACTTTTGTGTATCAAAATGATTCCAAATATTCTCTTCAATTTAAGAATAATATCCAAATATTCTCTTCAATTTTATTCTTTTCGAATTTACCTCAGTAAAACACAGATCAGGAAAAACAATACAACAGGACATGACATGAAATATCATGAGATTAGAGACCATCCTAAAATGAAAACACAACATCTCACACTGCAGTAGGCTCTGTAGCATAAGAAAAAAGTATGTGACAAAAACACAACGTGACACAGCAGAACAGAATGTGTGCAGAGATAGTCTGCTGGAACACGCAAATCCATAAGCACAAGCCCCTGGCAAGTCTTCCGAGCTGCGCCGCACGACAGAGAGCTCTGCTCAGAGAGCTCTCGCACGGACATGCTTTTGGGAGGTTGTCTGTTGTCAAACACATTGTCCTTTTCTTTATTTAAAGGCATGAAGCTATTTTTCTTTTCTAGTGTCTCGTCCGTTTTGCACACATGGGTCAAACATAGTCTCAGGAAAGAAGCAGAGTAAAAAGCTCCCCCAGGTCTGTGTCTCCCAGCAACCATCTTGGCCACATGATATTGATATAGAGGTCAAGGCAGTTGGCATGACGAATGCCTTACATGGACATCGACTCTCTTTGTTGGGGTATCTCTTACGTCCCACTTCCGTTTCTGTCTTTATGTATGCAGCTCAATAAATTCAATAAATTAACGGAGGAAAGAAACACACAGCACAATGTTTTTGTATTGACTTTCCTTTGTTTGTCCCGTCCGTTTAAGTTTGTCATAGCAGTTAAATAGCCTGTATACAGTTCCCCTGGTATTTAAGCAATATGGCACAAGTGAGAGTGGGTTGGTAAGGATATAGGCCTACCCACGGCTGTGGTTTGGAAATAGGCACAAAGCCGGAGGCCTAGTGCCGCAGGTAACCACAACCATGGGTGTATCCTTTACCAACCCCATGATCATGAGTGCCATATTACTGTATACAACAGTTCTATTTCCAGCTAATCGAATTAAAAAATCAAATTGTGTTTTCTATCTTAGATTTTTTTTTGTTCATCCTCTGCCCCAAAAGATAGCTCCAATTTTAGGCTTGGCATTTCCTGTTGCTAAGCAACGCAGCATTTAACTCAAGACAAGTTCAGTGAGAGAGGTTATAGGCCTATGTGCTTATGCACACAATCATTTGTCAGCCTTCTTGCTTGTCTATACGTCACATGCTAAATTGAACCCTACTCCATTTACTCAATTTTCTTCTTCAATAACTGTTAAATGTGACGTTATGTAATCACTGCTCTCTTGTTTTATTATGTTATATAGCCTAGGCCCACTGTATTTGCCCACAACCACAAAACACAGAAAAATACCTGTTGCCTAATGTTATTCTACCTACAGTAGGCTACTGTGCAAAATAGTTTAGGCACCCATTAGATTTGATGTTTTAGCAATGTTATAATTGACCATATATGTTTATTTCTCATTGACTTTATTAGAATTCAACCAGAAGATGAGGGAATATAAAAAAAAACACAAAAATTGTGCATTTCTGGTTCAGGTTCTAGTCTTTGGATCCATTTGTTTGGTTGTTTTTGCAGCGTTATAATGACCAATCTCGCAGGGGGGAATTGAAGTCGGTTGGTACTGGTAGACTACTGGTTCTGGCTCTGACACATTGGTATCAGAAGTGGGAAGGAGATGACGACACTTTGACAGATCGAAGGTCTCATTGAAAAGCTACAGCTGAAAGAGTTCATTGCTCACCTAATGTGGGAAATGCGTGGCCAAAGATTTCTATTTAAAGAACCTTGATGAGGCAAGCTGACACTATATTACCACCTGGGAATACAATGAAGAGGGTCACTGGAGATGTACAGTGCTTTTCAGGTGTCTCCTCCACTTTGCGCCCTGCCAAAATGCTCTTGACATCGCAGCTTCTGGTAGGCCAGGCATGGTGGGCCAGGCATGCCCACCTGGGTGGGGACATGGGCGGATTATGAACTTTCAGGCCCCTGGGCCCAGATGTATTAAGGGCCCCCCACTCATTTTCGTATATGTGGGAGGGGGGGTTTGGGGGTCCTCCGCCAGAAAATTTTTAATTTGTTTGATGTGATTTCCTGTATTCTGGTGTATTTTGGGGATGGCCAATGCTAAATTCAATCAGATTCATAGCCTACATCCTGATTTGTTGATATTGAGGCAATGATTCCATGCAAAGGCTTGGGCTTCAGGGCCCCCTGACCCCTTGGGCCCCTGGGCCTGGGCCCGGTAGGCCCGTGCAGTAATCCATCCCTGGGTGGGGAGCAACAACAGCTCCATCAAGAACTTCTCCCTTGGTGATTAGTCATTATAACATTGCTAAAACAACAAATCTAATAGTAGCTTGAGACTGAAAATGGACTGGTATCACAACAAAAACTACATTTTATGTGTATTTAAATTGCCTACTGTATAGCCTACATATGTCCTGTGTTCTCTGATCATATTCTAATTAAGAAAGTGAAAAATAAACAATATGGGCCTTTTATAGCATTGCTGAAACATATAAGGTGCCTGATACAAAACATGTAAGGTGCCTGATATATTTGCACAGTACTGTATATCAATCCATGTAGACTGTCAATATTTGTGACAGGGTGACCAATTAGATTACTGGCATTGAAATACTTTGCCCCACAGCCAAAATAATGGTCCAGGATAAAGATTAATGTAATGGCACTGGATCAAAATTAATATGATGGGACAGAATAGACTTGCATGACCATGCAGCGCCCAAGTAAGAACAGGGAGGAAGTGGAAAGCCCAGGAGGAGGTTGACATGGCCATCAGCAGGTTAAAACACTAGGAGGTCACTGGAAGAGTCCAGGAGGGTCGAGCAGGGTTGGGGAGAGGCGAGACCCCCCTCTTCTGGTCCAAGGCCTCCAAGGAACAGAGAAGAGCCATGGTGGTGGCAGAAGTGGCAAGGACGGAACAAGACCGTCTACGTGTCAAAGCGGTGTCTCAAAGCTGGCAGGGAGGCTGGATGTGTTGGGAAGGCGTCACAGGCAGGCCCATGTCATGGGCAGATCTGTGGAAGACCCCCCAAGCCAGACTCGGCTTCTTAATCAAGTCCACCTATGACACTCTGCCTTGCTCCCGAAACCTCAACCTATGGTTTGGCGCGGAAGAAAGCTGTTCCCTGTGCAACACCATCAACGCAAACCTCCAGCACATCCTCTCTGGATGTAAGACGGCACTGTCACAAGGCCGCTACAGGTGGCGGCATGACCTGGTGCTGAAAAAGCTGGCAGAGGTGGCAGAGGCATGCAGACAACAGGCCAACAGCCAACCTCCTGCCCCAGTGAGACGGCACATCTCCTTTGCTAGAGCTGGGGAAGATCCCAAACCCACCCACCAGACAGCAACACCAAGACTCCTCTCACCCGGTGGTGAGTGGACCATGAGGGTTGACCTGGGGAGACAGCTCCATTTTCCAAGGGAGATAGTGGAAATATCGCTCCGGCCAGATCTGATCTTGTGGTCAGTTCCAGACAAGACCATCCTGATGGTGGAACTTACTGTCCCGTGGGAACAAGGCATGGAGGCTGCCAATGAACGCAAACGTTCCAAGTATGCAGACCTGGCAGCAGAGTGTCAGAAGGCTGGCTGGAAAGCCATTACACGCCCTGTTGAGGTGGGGTGTATTAAATCTATGGTATCAAAATTACCATCAGGGCTTTGTGGGCGCCTCAACAGTTCGCTGCACAGGAGCAGGGAGCCGGAAAGCCATCAAGGAACTGGCGGAGGAGGCAGAGAGGGGCAGCTTCTGGCTGTGGCTGAGGAGGAGAGATAGAGGGTGGGGGCAGAACACCTAGGGCATCAGCAGGGGGTGGCAGGTAGAGATACCAGCCATCGCTCCGCCACCAAGAGATGTACTGGGGTTAAAGGAGCGAAACATCAGTGACTGGTGGTCCCCAGCTGATGACCCGTTCCTGCCCATAGGTGTATAGGGGAACACACTTGCATAGAGTGCACTGGTGGAGGTGCGTCAGGCAGCAATGCCCAGCAGGTATACCAACAGCCTGTATCTTCAAAGCAGGACAGACATTCACATACATATCCAGAACAAATCTATAATTCTGAACAAATACTAAGTATGATTTTTAGTACTGAAGTAAAGGTGTATTTGTGCCAAATTCCACATTTACTTTACATTTAGTGATTACTTTAAATAAAGTAGTACTGTAAAGGCCGTCAAAATGTTTCCACGGAAAACAGCTGAAGGGAAGGTTCAGGCGTGTCAGAACTTTATGGGACAGTATTGATGCATTAGACTTGAATATTGTAGAAAACATTCGTAATCTGACTCCATAATTAGTTGACAACCTACAGTATAACTAAACAGTTTATAAAGCAAATGTTAAAAGCAAAGGCATGGCACACCAATAAGTATATGTACAGTATGGTAAGAACAGTTTAATACTGCAATACACGGTAGCTTAAATTTTACAGCTGGCAAGTAAACACAAAACCAAACCTGGGATGAGTGACAGAAAAGGGGAAGGGAAGGCAGAGACAAAGAGTGTGAAAGAGTAGATGAGCAGAGCCGAGAAGAGAAGCCAAGCTCCCGAACACCCGAAGGTGTTTTGGTTTTACACACTAAAACTCATTGCATTTGCCAGTGACCAATCCCTGTGAGGCCCTAAGATAACACTATACCATTAATCAAGGCCCAGTAGAGATTAGATAGATAGATAGATAGATAGATAGATAGATAGATAGATACTTATAGATAGATAGATAGATAGATAGATAGATAGATAGACAGACAGACAGACAGACAGACAGACAGATAGATAGATAGATAGATACTTTATTGATCCCCGTGGGGAAATTCAAGAATTGGACATTGGACTAGTTGAGCTATAAAACTATGGAACATATCTCAGATTGTAATGAAACCATGATCAGATTGCTGCCCATATAACAAGGATCAATTAGAGATCATATATGAATATTTTGCATTAATATACAGTACAATTACACAAACTTGAAATACCACTCTTCTCGAGTCTCCCTCTGACCCTGGTGAAGGTCTGGGTCAAAATGATCAAAGGACACAGGAGATGCAATCAGCAGCATTGTGATCAGGCCTTGGGTGCCTGTTATAATCAGTCCATGGATGCAAACAGTTCAAGTTGGAAAGCTGTGGTGTGACTTGCCTTTTTGGCCACCTGGGCAAATAATGCCATTGACCATTCATCTAGATGTAATCATTCTCAGAGTGGATTTGGCCTTACAGTAACTTAAAGTAAAGTATTACAGCTTGGGAGTTGAACATAGGTCAGCTGTTCCTAGAACAGTGATACTAGCACTGCTCCACCATGCTCGCTCTGCTTTTCCTGGGATTTCAATTTAACATAAAATTGGCTAATAATATCTCATTTGTCCATCTTATGATGCCAACCCCTTTGATTTCATATTGTATTAAACAAATATTTGTTCATGTTGTGTGTGAGCAGAGCCAAAGATGTTTGGTAGAACTGTGTATGCGTGAGCAAGATTTTTCTGTGTCTTTTCTCCAAGTTGCACAGCTATGACATCACACCAGTGTGATTGTTTATTTGCAAAGATGTCGTCCTTGACTGAAATGATATATAATGGTCCAGGTCCAACAACAATAAGCTAATATCAGATCATGTGGTAAGCACTTACCCACGGCTGTGGTTTGGCTGTTAGCCAACTTATACAAAATTGATTAGTTGAAGTAGAACTTGCGTGTAAAAGTCATATGGACCTTGTGATCGTGGGGTTGGTAAATGATATACCCAGGGCTCTGGTTACCTTCTGCAGCCCTTGGCCTCCGACCTTGTGCTTGAAGTCGAGCCACAGCCATAGGTATATCCTTTTCCAACCCCACACTCACTCATGCCATATTGCTGAATCACTGCTAAATTGATCAAGACCAAGATCAATTTTGGTGGACCAAGTCTTCCATGTGATTGTATTTGGTTGGTTGTTCTGGCTTGGGGAAACGGGTCACAGAATCTCCTTTCAATGTAACTGTCCATCTGCAGAGGTTAGATTATATAGTTCTATGGCACCAGTTTGTGGCAATGGATAATGTGCCACCTACTGTAATTTGCTTGTTTGTGAACATGCGGGCTGAAGTGAACACATGCTGGACACCATTTTCAAAGATGGTGGCAGCCCACTGAGTATATTTTTGGCTGAATTAGCTAGCCTAGCATCAGCCATCAGATAAATGTGGCCTGAACACAACATGTTGTGGTCAGCTGTTATTGTTTGGGAAAAAGAGTGGTTTTCTCAAATCACCAGCAAAGATCGAGGTGCTGAAAGGTTTGCACTTATGGCTTAATACATAGAGCTCTCTCTCTATCTCTCTTTCTCTCTCTCTCTCTCTCTCTCTCTCTATCTCTCTCTCTCTCTCCCTCTCTCTCTCTGTCTCTCTCCTCCTCTGAAACCCTTTTAGAGGGCACCCAGACCGTTTCATCTTTAATCCTGTTGTCCACGCCAGCCTGGGTTCTGGATTGACTTCCTATCCCGATGACCTCCACTCATCCATGTCCTCTAGGATGTGTGTGTTGTCCTGCTCCCTCAGCATGGGGTTAAAGAGAGTAAGGGACGCAGGGGCAGGAGTTGGCCTTCACCGCCAAATCTGTCCCCCTTCCCACTCCCCTGGAGCTCTTTGCGTCAGGTGTCAATCATCCAGAAGTCCTTGCTGTTCTGTGAGTGAGGTCCAGTCCGGGAGAAGTCCTACTTCCTTTAATCAAACCTCCCCTCCTGGAGTGCTCTGACCAGGTGAGGTGAGGTGGTGATGATGACCCTCCGCCCCCACAACCTGATTGTGTTACTTGTGCTTCAGAGTCTGCGAGATTCACAGCAGACATCTGCATGTCATCATCAGTGAATCTCGTCAGCTCATCAAGGACGGCCCTTTTTCACTGACCTACATATTTCAGAGACAGACTGTGTACAACCCTGTTTCTTTTAACAGTGGACACATCTTTTAGTATGCAGAGCTTCTTATTATATGTGTGCCCATGTAATGAAGATGCTGCAGCTGATTTTGAATTAGTTTACTTTTGTTATCGTCTGTATGTATTTATTTAGAGCTTTAATAATGTATACAATAGAATACAACAATAGAGAATCATAACAGGTACACAACAACACAAACAAACAAACAGCAATAAAAATAACAAAAAAACAAACAAACGAACAATAATACAAATAATAACATGATAATAACTAATTTATGTTCTTTATAATGCAAAATATTACTCTTTTTATGTAACTAGTTACTAGTATAAATATAATCATTATAATAATAATTTAAATATTGTGTACTTGAGTGGGTTTATGGGTGAATGTGTGTGTATTAATGAGCCACTGGTAGAAATCCAGAATGATTCCATGCCATATATAGACTGGTATATATATGGCGTCAGGTATGACACAGTTTTCTCAACCTTTTTTAGGGCAGGGCACATGAACCTGCCATGGAGAATTATGGACCTCACAAGTGGGGATTTACGAGACTTTGTGCTGATTAACCAAAGCTTTAATCTGTTAGTTTAACATGTCCTCATCCCATAGGCTGACCTTTTTGTGCTGGCTGAATGACTCGGGATATTTGCAGACAGGGTCAGGCAGCAATTTAGATATGTTGCACAAAAAGAACTCCTTGTTCCAATTCCAGTGTTAATATAAATGGTCAATACTGTGACCCATGTTGTATTATTGACATGCAAAGACATGAACTGTAGACATCAGGTCTGTATGCAGTGAATTTTGAGCCATGCTTATCCTTTGAGGTGGAGATTAGTATGGTGACCTTAATGGCACATACCTACCTCCCCAAGCACAAGAATGAACAGGGGAACCAATCATTCCTGGACACGTGGATCACACTACAGAACAATTTCTTTTTGAGGTTAATGTATTGTATTATAGTTATCTGTTTTACATTGTACTATCAGATTTTGCTCATTCAAGATTTGCCTCTGAACCTACTTTTAAGAATGCTCTCAAACACACTCCTCACCCACCTATGCACGCACACACACACACATGAACACACACAGACAGACATTGAGCCACGAGACTCAAAGACCTGGTCGGTGGAGCGTTAGCACTAAGTGTATGAGACAGTTTCGGGCAGGGGTGGTGTCGAGACCAGCAGATCAGGGGGTCATATCTCACATCCAGACCCCAGCTGTGAGGAGCGGAGAGGCCTGGTGGATGCACATACAGACACACACACACACACACACACAGTCCACTGTCCCCTTCCGGTCGACTGGGCTCAGGTGTTCCTGAGTGGGCACCCCATGGGCCAACAACTCCCCCTCTGTGAGGTCACACTGCTGCTCTTGATTTATTTTTATATTTACTTATTTGTTTATTTGGTTGTTTTTGTTGATGATGACACATTCTTGCTCTTTGATAGTCTGGTTCTACACCTGGAGGTGTGCACCAGGGGCCAATCTAAGTGACAAATGGATTGTAAAGATGTCCTTGATTTGTGTAACTTAGGTAACATTCACAAATTTGATTAACAGATCTCATCCTTAACATTGGTGAGAGGTAAGGTGGCTAAATTACATAAGGAGAAGTTACGTGTGACCCAGTTTACTGCCAGTGATGGGGCCACCAGTTACCCTAGCTTTTAATGGTGAGTGTATCTCTGACACAGAGGAGCAGATGGCAAACCTAAGCTTGATATGAGGTTGGATATCAGGTTGAAAAAGATCAGGTTGATACCTTTTTGTCACCTATTTTCTATAACAACAAATCTCCATCTTCAGCAGATTTAAACACCAAATGCTGTCAAGTGTACTAAAACTTATAAATCCTTCAGAAGAAATTCAGTTTAGTCAAGTTATTTTTATTTCGTGGAGATGTTGGCTACAGTAGAGTTTGAGTTGGGAAAGTTTGGGGAAAAAAGTTTATATAGATTCACAGACCAAAGAGTTAAAAAGAAATCATTCCTCTTTTCAAAAAAGAACATTTTTGCAGATGTTTATTCTGCACTTTACAAATTCTTTGTATAAAAACTGCAACAACTAGGTCAAGGCTCAGAATCGTATTCACATGAATAACACAGCAACATAGTTAACGAAAATGGTGACTCAACCTCTAACTGAACAGAATCAAAAACAAAACAATCGACCTATAATGTTTACTGACACAATCCACTCTGATTTAGATTTAATATTGATAGAAAATGAGCCATTTCCCCAATGGGTGGCCTGTGGTGTTACGTTGCGTGGGAGGCAGAGCGCACAGCTTACGCCTCACTGGAACTGTATAAGTATGCACACCACCAGGCTTGGGCAGATGAAAGCAGGGCGCGCGGTTTGACAGTGGCTGCTGTGGCTGTAGCTACTCACACGCACAGCTGGCTCGAGCTCATACGCGCGCTAACACGCGCGTGCAGTGGTTAAAGCAGAGGTAGTGGTAGTGATTAGACTACTGAGTGCCATCGCATGTGGCCTGAATGCGACCGCCAGTGACTGGTCTGTGATTTAAGTGTATGTTGCTGTTGAAAGAGCTCCCCATTTAGTGTTGATTTTGCTTCTTTTTTAATCGCACCTGCCATTGACTTGACTGTTCGTGTGGGTTGCTGGAGTCAGGATGAGCGGCGACTTGCACTCCGTAAGGAAAATCATTCCTTGTCCATCTCATGATACTAACTGCACCCAAATCTCTGAGACGGTGTCTGCGTGGAACGACTCCGGGGTCAGCGCGTACCGGCTGGTTGACCTGAATCCTGTGGCTACTTCGGTGAGTTTGCCGTTGTTTTCACATTAGACTGCCTTCTCGTATGACTTTTGTTTATGTTAGGCAGCGACTGTTGTTGGACAATCTTGTTGACCAACGTCTGCTTCAGGTGTTATTGTATCGGTCTTTCCAAATGGATCGTGAAATCCTTCCTAAATGAAATCTGGAGCATACAAATATATGCCGCGCGATGAATGCATAGTCCTAAAGAAAAAAAAATAAAGTTAAGGTTAACAACATGGGGCAAAGTTCTTTTTTTGCATGGTATGCTATATTCTTATGATACAATTATCAAGAAGTATCACAGTATAACTTTTTTTTATTTTTTATGAATGTTTGGGGCACTTTGATTTGAGATGAAGAGCATGACTTTCTCATCATTATTTAATCTGCGAGGGATATCCTTTGGTATAACAAACTCAAACACTTGTTACTCACAAACAGATGTAACTACCAGTTTTATTTATAGAACACCTCTACTATCACCAATTTCTCTGTGTGCAATTCATATCACTAATATATGTTTAGAATATTTCTTTAATTTATTGTTTTCATTTGTTGCTTATGCATCCTGACAGCGTATACGCAAACATTTATAAGTTAAATTAACCTTTCCTTATCAGATTGATCCACAAAACACAATAATGCCTTGCTTCTGCGCTCCATAATTTTGTGTATTTTGTCCAATTATATTATTGTAATCTAGTCAAACTATAGACGATTACTCATCAAAACTCTTATTTTGTTGTCATAGCCTATCACAGGTCTAGCATCATATTATCTGATTAGGTTAGCCTGTGTTTTGAATCAGTTAGGCCTAGGCTACACAGCAATATAGGCCTGTAAAAGATAAATTCAAGAAAATTATTCTTTCTCAGCTGGAGATCCTCCAGGAACCTTGATTAAATTGGGTTATTTGAGGAACCTCCTTTCATACTGAAAAATCGTTAAGGTTCTTGCAGAGACCTCTAAGAGCATCAAGGCACGTTTGAGTTCTCAGAAGAGCCCCTGGGTTCTTGGAGTAACACTGAGGTTCTTCAAGGAACTATCCAATTTTTACAGTGGATAGGCTATTTGTCAGGCAAATGAAAATCCATTTCTGGTCTATGCATTGTTCTAGGCCTACGTGGGTGGGATTTTACATGGCCAAGGCGAAAAATGTAAGGTGTGTGTGTGTGTGTTTGTGTGTGTGTGTGTGTGTGAGAGAGAAAGGGGGTGGGTCTCGTGGGGTGGAGGGGTTTCAATTAAAGAGAGAAATAAATTAATACTTATCTTGACTAGATTTAATTAGTTTAGTAGCCTTACTTGCATGCCACTGCTGCTATGCATAACGCATAATGCAAATCGCATTCCCAGTAAGACATTTAAAAGAAGGGATGTGTGCTATGGTGGGTGGTGTCAGACCCATGATTCTGCTGTTTTAGCGCTAGGATACTGTTTTAACTGTTTCTGTGTTCTATCTGTGTTACCTTGGACACAGTATAGTGATTTGTGATGGTGGTTTCATTTTTATCAGGTAATTAAGACTAGCCTACCATTGGTCAAAATATTTCCACAGTTTTGGCTGTGTCTGAGGTGATCTGAAAGAAAATATCTGTCTGTGTGTGGCAGGTGACAGCGTTTCATCTAATTTGATTTCCTTTTTAATATCACGGCGAACCCATCTGATAACGCGGAGAGTTGTGTGCCATGGAAGATAAAGGCTGACTCGAGCCCGCCGTAATTGAAGGAATAATTGATTTGTGAAATTGGAAGACAGATGGCTTTTTTCTCCGTTTTAATCTATTTTATTTTATATCGCGACTTTAACTTAATTTAGAGTAGACCTAGATAAATTATTGTTGAGGTGATGGTTGGTTTGCATGTGCCACCGTAGGCCTACAAATTACATTTTGTGGCTTGACGAGCTCACACTCCGCGGTTAAATGAATGAAAGGAACAGTATTATTGTAAACAGACGCTATTTGTTTCCCCCACATGAGAAAGAGTCACACTCACCACCTCTGTGAGACAGAAGGGGGCACTGTACATTTGTAAATTTTTATTCTAACTCATTCATTTCATAAAAATTGTATTGTAGCCACAATGTGTATTAGGCTACTTGCTCAACGTCAGGTGGCTACAATATCCTCCATTATGCAATATTTCATATACTACAGACATAACATGACATGGTCCATTCAAGTGTACCCTGAAAAACATATGGATTGAAATTCAAACAAACACTGTTGAGATACTCTCCAGACAAAGACATGACTGTGAAATCAGCAGAGACTGCAGAAAATTGCTTTCCCACCATCACCTCCGAGCAGAGGTTTCAGGTCAAGTGATATAGACCTGGGGCATCAATACCAGTAATGGGTGAATTGTGTTTACATGCAGGAGACATGTGGCGGCATTGATGCCCCATCCATCATCATTCACCTGTTGAGTGGTGAAAATGGCTGACAATAAAGCCCCTGATAGATGTGAATCCGGAAGTGAGAGAGATTAAAGAATGAAAAAGAAGAAAAAAACATAGAATAGGTTCACCAACAAGGTTCAAACCAACATAGGTTCACCAATCATAATTAAGTTAATTGACAGACCAGTTCTACCAGAAAGACTCAGTAGACAGAATAGAATCAGTTAACAATTTAATTAGTAAAGGAATGGCTTGGATGCAAGCATGATAGAGTCCTGAATAGGTAACAGTCTTTGGCGTAGGCCCCGTCTCGGATCCGTCCAGCGATGAGCGGATCTCGTCTCCTGCCGATGGATGAAGGCAGGGGCGGGGAGCCTACCCCCCACGACGAGACGGGGACCAACTGGTGGCGGTGGCTGAAGGAAGATGATGTGGTAGGCAGACCGTGCCCGATGGACGTGGACTGCTGGCAGAGGTGGCTGGAGGGGAGGTGGAGGGGACGTCAAAGTCAGCATACTGAGAAGCAGAAGCAGTGTTAGATGGTACGTATTTAAAGAGCCCACTGAATTCCTATAGGCTAGCACTGATTGAATGAGTAAATGATCAGATTGCAGGGCTTTCCCGAAAGTAGGCAAAGCTAAGATTGGCTCCGTGTAAGCATGGGAGGAGTAAGTTACACTACGAGTCTTCCTAGTAGAACTTTCGCTGAAGCTATCATTTCTTGATCTATTCACTGGCAGCATTGTGTAGCAACATGTTCTTAGGGCCAGGGGTGTGCTGCCATTGAAAACCAGCAGTGGGTAAGAGTTCTAACTATTGCAGTCATAATTAGTGCAACCAGTTTTATTGTGAATGCCTGTGACTGTGTGTGTGTGTGTGTGTGTGTGATGGTGAGAATACTCCAAGAAAAGAGATCAAGAGGGTGAAACTGAGTCCTTTACAGATTAGTTTACTTGATTGATTGCTCATCCTTCTAAACATTTGCTTAGTCTGTGTGTTGGTGTGTATGTATGTGTGTGTGTGTGTGTGTTTGTGGGGGGGGGGGGGGGGGTTGTTATGTTTGTTTGTTCTCCCTGTGTTTGTGTGCACAAAGATGCACCAGTGCTTGTATTGATCCTTGTTTGTGTTCACATTGCAATGAAATGCTTTTTACAATTCAGGATATCTCTTATCGAAGATGGGTGATTTTCAACCACAGCCATTTGAACAACAATCCCTGGAGGATAACCAGAAATTGAAAGAGGGAAGCAAGTTTGTGCAGAGGAGTCTGTTTTCGATTAGTTTCCTGTGATACGCAGAACTCAGATCATGGGCTGGCCAAAGAACCTTTGCCATCCAACTGAGCGAAAAAAATCAGGATTTCACAGGATATGGGCAATGGGATCCTGAAACCCAGGAAAACATGCTCCCATGCAAAGACAAAGGACCACTTCCTTTAAGGATGTGAGTGGGCCAAACCCGCACTTTTTAATAAACACTTTGGCTCGTCTTAGACTCCTGAAATAGACTACTCCCTGGTTTCATTCAGCTAATCTCTTTGTGTGTGTCGTGTCACTCTGTGATGGCACGTACCGAGATCACCAGATGGCAGATGAATGTTGAAGGGATGCACATTCGACCTCATCAATAAGGCTTCTGGTCTGTCAGTCCCATGCATGTTTTCAGCTGTAGCAGAGATGGGCTCAAGGTTGCTTCTTTTGTTTCCTTGTTTTCTGCCCATGAAGCGTTCACCAGGTATTAGTGATAATTATGTATTTCTTGGAGAGCACATGGAGAGGATTGTTTTTAAGTCTGGAATAGTTTCCAGCATGCCTGAAGCACCCCCACCCTGCCCTTTATGCACTCATAACTCATAATGGTTTACTTTACCTCTACTGGGTATTTATTGCCAAACATGATTGCAGCCTCTAAAGACCTCTGATTAGTGTATGAAGTGATCAGTAGATCATCATTAAATATTAACCATGGAGTAATGCTATATATGATATCATTCTGTAAACCTCTGTAAAACTGCACATTTATAAGCATTTTGGATTGCTTCAAACTTAATTACTTGTAAGAGTGTAATAGAGGTCCTGTGATAAGTGCCTAAAAGTTCTCATTGGTTTTTTTTTCAAGTCTTATCAAACATTCTCACACAATTTCATTTGAGTTTTTTTTTTCTTTTCAAAAAAATCACCTCCAACCCTGAGGATAATCCAATGTTTGGAGAGAGGAAATGCTGTAAAAGTGGGCACCGAATCAGAGACATGGATGAGAAGTGGCTGGTAAATCCTGCTGGATTCGCACAGAAACCTACTGTAGGTGTTAGCAGCTCACCTGAGGACTGAAGGCTAAAGCACTTTCTTATCAGCCACAGCACGCTGACCAGAGACAGCTTGCTGTCAGGAGTAGCAGCTTTCTACACTGTGTCCAGAAGCAGAGCCCTGACTGAACTTTATATCTGGTCGATATACAGTAGGCCTACTTTTGAAAAGAAATTTAGTTGGTTAATGTATGCGATGAGTATTGATAAAAAAATAATAATAATGTAAGTGGTTATTTTACCCTGAGTGGTCAATAGTGTTTATCTCAAAAGCGATAACTCATTAACTCTTGTTGACGGAGTGGAATTGGTTCTTGGGCTGTAATACGAAGCCAAAGATTAATAAATAGAGACATTGATTGTTTCACACACTTTAGAGTTCACCGCGCAAACCTCTGAACCAATTCTCAGAAGCAAGCACACCAAAAAGATTTATTGTCAGAATTCATTCCACACTGGCTGTGCTTATTAACACCGATGGAAACTATCTCAGGATCCTTGAATTTCTCCTTGGGGATCAATAAAGTATCTATCTATCTATCTATCTAGGATTTGGGGGGGGCGGGGGGGTTGGTCGGTTGCGGTGGGAGGTGAGGGGTGGCAAAAGGGAAGGAAAACAAGGAGTTAGCATCTCAGTGTCGATTTCTCAGGGAGCATAACCTTAACCCGCACATAATGAATGAAAACAGTTTAAAATGAGTTATGGTATTTTTGGAACCGACATCTTCATTTTGTTGTTGATGTAAAACACTTTTTAGGACAGAAAATGATCCCCTTCGGCTGTGGAGATTGCAGTTTTTGGGCTTCTGGCGGCTTTGGTGCTGGCTGAATGCTGCTCTTGGAGAGGGAGATTTCCTTGAGAGGGAACCAAGTTTCTCTCATCTCCATCTTATAGGCTATAACATAGGGGAAAAAAACCCTGAGTGATCGTGCCCTTATCATTGCTGTTATATCCTAACACTCATTTAAAGAGTTTTTCTGTCCTTAATATAATTGTGCAGTAATTCCTAAGACTGTTTCTTACTTGCTGAGTTCTACTGACATTAATCTGTTCTCGGTGATTACAGCGCACACCACAACCTTAACTGAAAATGTACACAAAACATCATGGTGGATGCTTTCACACCTAGACCATTTTTCCAAACAATTGTCATCAGCAGAGATAGATCCTTTTAATCTCATATAGCTGGCACCCTGTATTATGTTAGTCAACATGTTTACCTGTAAGAAGGTGTCAAAAAAACATGTTGTAGGGTGTATCCAACAGCTCTTAGTCCAGGTCAAGTGTGACACAGTGCTGTTTTTAGTGACTTATAAGTGCACCTTTGGATTCTATGAAGCATTACATTACTTGGTTTGTCTTGTAAGTTTTTTAAGTGATGTTGAACAGTTGGCTACATGGAAATAGACATCGATATGATCCTAGTGTAACTTTTGCCATGGTGTAGCCATTCTTATTTCAGTTTGTCAACAATATTTAAAGACTTCCTATCTTTGAAAACATCATTTAGTTAAATAATAAGAATCACTAAGAGATGTTATTGGCTTCTTTCTTTCAAGACTGACTTGACTGTACACGGGTACGCTCATGGGCGGATTATGAACTTTCAGGCCCCTGGGCCCAGATGTATTAAAGGCCCCCCACTAATTGTCGTATATGTGGGAGGGGGGGTTTGGGGGTCCTCCCCCAGAATTTTTTTTAATTTTTTTTATGTGATTTCCTGTATTCTGGTGCATTTTGGGGATGGCCAATACTAAATTTAATCAGATTCATAGCCTTCATCCTGATTTGTTGATATTGAGACAATGATTCCATGCAAAGGCTTGGGCTCCAGGGCCCCCTGACCCCTTGGGCCCCTGGGCCTGGGCCCGGTAGGCCCGAGCAGTAATCCATCCCTGGGTACGCTGGTGAGTCACGCCGCTCCGTCTAGCTTCTTGTTTATGTTTGAATGTTCGTCTTTTTCGTCTTTTTATGTAAAAATGTGTCCTGTCGAAGTGTGCACTCTTTAAGATGAACATATTGAGCATCTGTAGGCGCTTTTATCAACGCGGTTTGTTGCTAGCCTAACACCTGTTTTGAGTCCGAGACCTCGACCACAACATCCACGTCCTTTAGTGAGGATTCTGCCTGTCGCTATAACGTTATGCCTGATGACTGCACTACGAGAGATACCTTCTCGGTGTCTGGTGAGAGAAAACATCTGTGGGACCTGACTGTGAGCTTTTGAGTGTCAGTCGAGCTGAACTGTCATCCGACGTCTGGATGTCGACGTAGTGATGCTAGGTAGCTAACTAACTAGCTATCCACTAACGTCAACCATCAACAGACGTCAACGCACAAGCTGTGTCAGGATTTCACCTTGAGAAGTTGCTGCTGCAGGCCTACGTTTCGCCACTGGACTGTCCAGGAGCAACGTACGGGAATATCTTGCAAGCGACTTTTTAATCACGATGCCGGAGAGAAGAGAGAGCCGCCCACCGCCATGGCCACCGCCCCCCTCATCTGCTGGCTGATCTACTCACCGGGGCCGAAAGGGGACCTGTGGACTAAACTGCTGGCGAAGCACTATCACCTGCCTGTGGACTTATTGAGTGTTTTTGTTTGTCTTTATCTTTGTCTGCATGAGCGCTGAGTCCGTTTATTTTATGTCTGGTCTTGTTCTGTAAGCCTACTGTCTTTGTAAAGACAGGCTTGCTTTACTGTCTCTGTCTATCTGTTTATTTGTGTTTGGGTGCATTCAGGGCACCTCAAGAATGACAAGGACCACCCCCATGGCTACTTTGTTTTTCCGACAGCAAGTGTTCATGTGCTTTGCCATCAGAATGTGTGACAAACACGGATGCCACAACAAAGGTTAAAACATACACTCACTAATCCTAAACAAACAACTGTATTTGCTTAAAATATAGTGTAAGATGCTCGTGAAAGAATGATATGCAGCTTTCAAGTGACAAAAACGGCAAATTCCCAAGTTCACATTAAAACGGTTGGACATGAAAGGCCACATGGACTACAAACGAACTACAACGTGACGGCAAAAGTGATGACGAGCGCCTAACTGGGCAACTCTGTTAGCAAAATCTAGCCCCAGTTTCCGACCTCTGACTCACACATTAAGTGACGTGAATGACGCGGAATGATGATGTTTTCACTCGGAGAAAGGTTTTTCCGAAGCCCATGAACGCTAGGTAAGTCTTGGTGTGATGTCACAGGTACGCTGGCGATTACGCCGCTCTGTCTGTCACCTGTTTTGTGTCTTTTGTTATTTTGTAAATTGTTTGTTTATGTCTTGATGTCACGGGTACGCTGGTGACTACGCCGCTCCGTCCAGCATTGTTTGTCTTTATGTGTCAATGTCTTTTGTGTGGAGCGCTTTGGATTGTACTATGTACATGCGCTTTATAAATAAAAATGACTTGACTTGACTTGACTTGACTTATTGGCTTTTTTCTTTCATATGCTTTATGATATTTTAGTCAGCTTTGTGATAAGCAAAGATTCTAGAACAGAGCTCTGTTCTAGAATCTTTGGTGATAAGTAAGCAGGAAATCCACAGACATTTAGCAAAAGTACTGTGACAACTGTATAAGAAAAAAATGCTTTTAGTAGATTGTCCAGATAATGAAAATAGCTAGCTTCACCTCATTTTCAGCACTCCCTTGCCAGGGATTTGTGTGCTGCTCTGGGGAGTAGAAGCTAACATTTTTATCTTTATGCACTCAGGCTACGTTTATACGGTGACGATGAAAAGAGAAGACGCAGAAGTAGCGTCTCGTCTTCATTTTTTTATTTGCGTTTAGACGAGCATTCTCAGGGGGAAATCTTTGTTTATATGAAGACGCAAGAGTATGTGATATTCGATTGGATATGCATTCCAGGCCGCTGGGTGGTGGTGTGATAGAACCCCGGTACGTCACGCGCAGACATTCTAATTTGACAGTTTAGCCAGAGAGGTAATCAAGGATCTTTGGTTTAGCCGTTTAGACGGAGACACAACCCGGGTCGTCTTCAAAACTCTACACTCTGGAAGGAGTCTTCAGATTTTTGCGTCTTCAAGCCCCGATGGCAGGGTCGCCGTGTAAACGAAAGGCACTTATGATAAAATATTTTGTCGTCTTCCTTCGCAATCGTTCTCGTATAAACGGCCCCTCAGACTCAGGGAAGAAAGGGCTGAGAAATCCGTTCTGTACTTACATAGTGCTCATCTCACATCCATCACCATCACCATCATCGTCACTATCATCATCATCATCATCATCATCATCTCGAACACCCATGGCTCACAACAATAATCAGCAAACCAAACAGTAATTTCCCCTCCCATAATAACTTGAATGACATGATGAATAAGAGCCATCCTGCTGGCTGCATTGACTCTGAGGCAGAGACTCTGAAGCTGAGGCCTCAGAGGACAGGCAGGGCATAGGCCGAGCCTCATGACTGAGCATGCAGTCGGGATGTGGCGCTGCAACGCTGGTAGTGTTGCCTTCAACGGTTCCTCCATTACAGTCCGCGCAAAGATGAGCTGGGAAGGACACCACTAATCAGTGAGGGCAAATAGCCAAACCTACCCTGTTTGGCTCAAATGCCCCGATGAGAATTAATTGGCTCAAATACTCCAGTATGAGTTAATTGGAAAAGAGCCCCTTTAGCGTTCCATTGCAAATTAGCTTTATTTTTGTCTGAAGCTGAGTACTTTTTAAATAGCATGCGCAAGGCTGACAGTCCAAGGATGCTTGTTAGTCAGGGTTATGGGAAGGTGCTCTGTGATGAAATCGACATGTCCCATGGGTAGAGGGTTGTATGTGTGTATGTGTGTGTGTGTGTGTGTATGTGTGTGCACTCGTGTTTTGAAAATCATCATAATTGCTTGATTTCTCTGTCGAGGGCATATTTTGTAAAGATTCTGTGCTTTTTTAAAAAAGCTAAAAGTTCATACATGCAAATGAAAATATTCCAAACTTTAATGACTTGCTTCAATCATATTTAGCTGATACCCATCAGCTGCATTAATATATCTGATAGAACTGCGTGGTTGATTGCATTATTACCTCCGTGAATAGACATATTTTTCTTTATATGTCTGCTCTTCACTGGAGATTATGGAGCTCAGAGACAAATTTGGAACATTAGCGGAATCTATCATTATCACTAGGAGTGTAGACTGGGAACAAATCATATTGATTTATTCTAACATATTCTGAGAGAGAATCTTGGACAAGTTGTGTACTGCATAAAGCAGACAGACAGAATGGTACAGAGTGGTACATGAGTTCAGATATCAAACATATTAACTTACAAAAAATATTTGGTCTAATGCACCCCAAATCTAATTGGTAAGAGCTTTGAGTGATTGGATCACACTGAATCTTTTTCAGGATTTATCACTTGTGATTCAATACCCAGAACATACAAAAAAAGGGTCTAAAAAGGCTTAAAGGTACTATAAGCGATGTTGGACAACGTCACTTCTGTTGACGTTCAAACAAAACAGAGAGCTAGCTCGCTACTCCCTCCCCCTCCCTCCTGTGCAATTGAAACTCTCCTAAACGCACATCTCGTTGGTTAGTGGCTGCAACACTGCGCCGGGATTAGTGTGTGCGCTTCACCTCACTGTGTGCTGAGTGTGTTTCACTAATTCACGGATTGGGATAAATGCTGAGACCAAATTTTCCTCACGGGATCTAAAGAGTATATATACTTATACTTACTTATACAGTGTTTGTTATATTTCGTGGTGCAGGTTGCACTAGTTTGTTTTTGTTGCTGTTTGTTGAGCCTGGGCTGTCTACAGAGACAGCGTTTTTTTTACAGTGTGTTCAGGAGACAGGCAGCTAGCGGATAGTGAGAAGATGTTTGCTGTATGTGACAAAAAATGTTTTAGCCTAAAAAACGTGTGACATCACTTAGAGCATCTTTAAAGTAACTGGATGTAAAAAAGGGGATGAGGGAGAATGGGTAAATAGAAAAGGAGGAAAGTAGAAGAGAGAAATGCATGCTGTTTCCTCTTTGCCAACTGCTTGTGCAAATTACACAGTCCAAAATCCATAAGCTGTTTTAGCTGTAGTTTTTTCCATCAGGAAACCACCAAACTATTACTAGTATAAATGAGGCTCTGGAGAACTGAAGACAGTAACTGAATACTTCACTTTATGAATGGAATCCTGGACCATTTGAATGTCCTGAGAGAGCAAGTTTGTGGCTGGGGCAGTGGCATTTAACACCGGCATTTCTGTCAGCCCGCACACAACTCTGTACAGGGACATCATGTTGTCATAGATATATGATCATCTTGCCAGTCCATTAGGCATGGACAGTCATTTGCATCTACTTATATGATGTGTCATGCAAACATTGCCCCATTGAACCCCTTGACTTGACTCAAAAAATGACAATAGTCTGTGGGCATATTGAAGAACTAGGTGTGAGGCATGCTGAAGAGGCACAACAGTTATTAATTAGAGGACTTGGTTTGAGATATTTGCTATAAGCCAGCCAGCAGCCAGGCCAATGGATACCCTCTGCTGAATTACTAAAGCTAACCAGGTGTGGGCTTGATTAGTACTTGGATGGGAGACCTCCTTGGAAAACTAAGGTGGTGTTGGGTAGATGGCACAACAAAACATTGTAATGTGATGGGGACACTGTGCTGTAGGAGATGCTGTCCTTTGGATGAAACATTAAACCAAGGTCCTGACTCATTGTGGTCATTAAAGATCCCATGGCACTCATCGCAAAGAGTAGTGGGTTCCAGAGGGAAGCAGTTCAGTTGGTCAATCCCTTTTCCAAGATTTTGCTAGCCTTTTAATCTCAAGACTGAAGAGGAAAGCTTAGAAAAGCCTTAGGATTATATGCATTTCTGGGGACTGCCATGATGTCAAGTTTGCCACATCATCTTCTATCATGATACCTCTGATTCGAAAACTTAATGGTTAAATGACTACGCACAATTATTCATCCTAAGCCCATACCTTTAGCCATAATCAGGCAGCCGGAAATTGATTTTCCCAGATCTTATCTTCACAGTGTACTGTATGTGTGTTTTTTCTTTGACCTTGTCAAATGGACATTCTTTCCTGGAAATTGAAGGGTCTGTCCTGTCATTAGAGTGAACAATGGAGACATCTGAAGCTGTCGGAGACTTATTTGAGCCAGAGATTGTGTGCTCTGCACTCAGAGAGCAAATACAGCTACATAGCCTTAGGTGACAAGGCAGTAATGGACCATTCAATTTCTATGGAGGGCATTTTTTTTGACAGTCTTATATGCTTGCCAGACATACATATATGCCTTGGAAGTCACATGTGCATGTTTCTATACTTTTATGTCTTCACCTCAGCAACCTCACTAAGACATAAGTTTCTTAGGTACTGTTTTAATGGTTGTGCCATTTAAGTTTCAGCGTTTTGTTTATACAACCAATGGTGACAACAATTGACCTTCGCCATTAGCCATAATGACAGGTTTTCACTCTGGCGCCATTAGCCATTGTGTTTGAAGTTGCCGTTCCCACTGCTGATTAATTAACATAATCCACATGCAGCTGATCTGGAGGCATGTGTCAGAAGAACAGAGTGTGACCGGTGGTGGTGGTGTGTCAGAACACCAGCTATTCATGTGAATGTGCTGCTTGTTGGCATACAGTTGTACAGCCTACCAGGTTTATCCATGTCAGTCAAAGGTCTTTGATATCAAGACAGGAATCTCTGAGAGAGGTGAATATGCCATCTGTGATGATGAGTGTGGGAATTGCTTTGTGTGTGTGTGTGTGTGTGTGTGTGTGTGTGTGTGTGTGTCTGTGTTTGTGTTTGTGTTTGTGTTTGTGTCTGTGTGCATGTGTGTGTGTGTATGTGTGTGTGTCTCTGTGTATGTGTGTGTGTGTGTGTGTGTGTGTGCTCCTGGACAGATCAAAGACCAGCAGGAGCTTGAGCTGCTGTGAGACTTTGTCAGCACACTAGAGAGTTATTAGACTGCACAGAAGTACACATTGTCTACAGCTTGCCAACAGCTTTCCTGACTAGTGCTCTGACAAGCGGAGGAGGAAAGGGATGGGAAAAGATGACAGCATGAGATAAAGACAGACGTGTATGTGTGTGTGTGTGTGTGTGTGTGTGTGTGTGTGTGTGTGAATGAGAGAGAGAGAGAGAGAGAGAGAGCTCTGGCTATACAATGCTATGGGGTTTATCGACTGGGGAAGAGGTGGAGGACAGGGCATTCAGCAGGAACCTACTGACCTCTGTGATTATCAAAGAACAGGTAGCTGCTTCCACTTCCAAGTAGAGGCCCTCTCTCCTTATTCTGATTTATCACTGTGTCTAAACTCTTAATCCAGCAAGTTTATGATAGTACATACCCACAAATGTAGAGAAACATTTTGTATAAGTATAAGTAAGTATAAGTATATATAGTCTTTTGATCCTGTGAGGGAAATTTGGTCTCTGCATTTATCCCAATCCGTGAATTAGTGAAACACACTCAGCACACAGTGAGGTGAAGCACACACTAATCCCGGCGAAGTGAGCTGCCTGCTACAACAGCAGCGCTCTGGGAGCAGTGAGGGGTTAGGTGCTCAAGGGCACTTCAGCCGTGCCTACTGGTCGGGGTTCGAACCAGCAACCCTCTGGTTACAAGTCCAAAGCGCTAACCAGTAGGCCACGGCTGCCCCTTTTGTGCAAGATCATACAAATTTAAAACAAAAAACAAAAACAAAAAACAATGCATTTGGTTTTAAGATGCTTTTTTGGTGAAATATAGAACAGTTGAGGGAGTTTTAAGTCAGGTGAAGGAGAGGTAAATCAGATTTGTTTGATCGATTAAGTGACACCTCAGTGTGCTTTGAATTTCAGCAGCGGAAATTTCCCCATTATTGGAATCCAGTCGATGGCAGTGTGTTCTCACAGCATGAGTCAAACCTCAAGAGGTTTATGAAAGGGTATTATTGACATGTATTGGCATTTGTTGCCATTATTTAGGATTGACAATTACTCAAGATGAAAGCTAATGACCCTCCAAAGGAAACACATTAATTCTGTAAGACTGTCATTAACAAAGTCTGCTTAGACTGGACAATGTGCTGTGAGAAAACAACTCTGATCATGTCAGTTAGGACTTTTCTGCCAGTAAAATGCAGATAATTGGTCAGAGAAGATTTTCTTTTTCACATGGCGCTCTTGTTCTGGCTAATTTTAAAGGCAAATACATGTGAAAAAATGTAATAAAATCCTTGACCTACTTTTGTCTCCTCTCACCTTTCATACTGATCCCCAGCTTTAGCCTAAACTGGTTGTCTCAAAGTCATCAATCTGCTTTCATCAGCTTCCATCAGCTCCCTAATTAGCATTGGCTACATACATTTTTGGTTCGCCATGGAAACGGGCTGACATTTTCTCTATTCTCTCTGACATTCAGAATCATGCCATCACTGCGTCACGTAAATGCCTGTGTTTTTGATTGCAGGTTGCCATGGTAGAGGAGGCTCCTCATCCCTTCCCCACAGTGGACGTGCCAGACCATGCCCACTACACCATTGGAGCCGTCATCGGAGCCGTGGGCATCACAGGCCTCGTGGGGAACTTTCTGGTCATCTATGCCTTTAGCAGGTATTTCAGTGTATTAAGTACTGTGGAGCTGAAGTTTATAGATTAGGGCCCCTCTCGAATGATCTAACTGTAAATGAGTTGTGTGACATACTTGTGGTCATTGTTTTTTTTTTTGTCAGTGGTTGTTTATTCTTTTTTCTAACGGAGCAGCATGAAGGAATTGGAAGAATGTATTAAGATTGTGTTTTTAGTAGGAGACTAATAGGGGAGTTTCTTATGGAATGTGCTATTCACACATGTGTTAATCTCTGTGTGTGTTTGCTTCTATAGGAGCAGGACACTTAGGACACCAGCAAACATGTTCATTATAAACCTGGCCATCACAGACTTCCTCATGTGCCTCACCCAGACTCCCATCTTCTTCACCACCAGCATGCACAAGAGATGGATATTTGGGGAGAAAGGTACTGTAAGCCTCCAGAAAATATAGACAGAACGTAGAATAGGGATCCAAAACAGAAAATACAGTATAACGGAAACCCTCCACAAACTTGAGAAAAAGGATTCATTTCAACAAAACAAAAATATGTTGTTGCTGAAAGAAGAGTTACACAGTTTAAGTGCAAAATATAGCTGTAAATACAATTGCAAACTAAAGCATCAAGTATTACTTGAATGTGCAATGATCTGTTAAATGCACTTAGCTTTGTTTGACCCTATCTCACATTCACACACACACACACACACACACACACACATGTACACAAACTAAAAACTGCATACCACTGAATACCTATGCAACCTCTGTCTACAGAGCTCATTTCAGCTTACTTCAATAAAAAGTGAAGGGAAAAGATATTCCTCTGCCAGAGAACACACAAGGCAGTGTCAGGTGTCTGCATTCAGACAAAATTGCCCATCAGGTAAGTCTTGGCTTCCCCAGACCTGTGAGCAATTACAGTAACACTGGGAAGTTAATGTGTGTAAACTCTTTGTAGCCTACCGGTAAAATGGGTCACACTTAGAGAAGAAACATGAGGGACACAAAGAGCTGTAAGTAAGGAGGATACATCTAGAGGCAGGCTACAGAGGCGCACTAGGCTGATAGAGGCTAGAAACAATATTTTCTTAAATCTTCAAAAGTCTTTACTGTAAATAGTGGACTGCCAAGCTCACATCCTATGCTGGCTCTCAGTTGTTTCTTGAGAATTACCCAGACTGCCCGTAAACTGAACACAGCAAGGTTGCGCTCTCAATAAAAGCCCATTCTTTGCCTTCTAAAAATTCCTATCTTTCAGGCTATGAAAATGGCAATGTCTTTTAATCTGCCTCCCTTGGTGGTTCACTTGATGGAAATTGAATATGTCTAGAATGTACGCTAAAAATGCTAAATGGGTGGCCATGCTAAATGGGTGGGTGTCTAACAAACAGAAAATCAACTAGATGTACCGCATAGCGGTACAAAATATGACCGCCGCTCAGTCCTGTACATCCGTTCCGCGAAAATAAATCACACTTCAATTTGTCTCCATATTTTACTCCATCCCCCACTCTTGAAACTTTTGTGTATGCTTGTTTGGCATGCCTGAGTGTGTGTGTGCGGCTGCACAGAAAGTAGCCTACTGGTGCTGAAAAGGTGAATAGATTGTAGAATAGCCAAAGAAGATGTAGCTGTCAGACACCAAACAGGACGAGGACCACAATTGCGTCACGTTCAAAAGTTTATTTAAGGGTTGGGGGTTTCAGGGGTTCCGGGGGGGGTACAGGAGTTCCAAGAGTCTGCGTGTGTGTGTTCCCCCAGTAGCCGAACAGCGAAGGCAGGAGCTGGATGATCCGGGAAGTCCTGGGGGAAACACACACACAACAGCAATTGAAACGAAGCAGCAGTACAGTCAAGGACTAGGCGGTATTCGTAGAAGAGGGACGGAAGGCAGGTCAAGATTACCGGGGCTGGAGAACACAGAAGTAGTCGAGCGGGTCCGGGATCACAGGCAAAGAGTCAGAGGCGTTTTCAATAAACAGGCAGGTAACTGGTGCTGGTTGCAGACGATCTGACAAGTGTGGACTGAAAAGCAAGGCTTTATATAGAGGGCATGATGAGTGGTGAATGCAGTGCAGCTGGTAGGTAACGAGGGTGAGGCAGAGCAGAGCAGGAACAGGTGGAGGTCATCAGACTTCAATCAGCACGTGTTACCAGGCAGAGAGAGAGCTCATGACAGAACCCCCCCCCTAAGGGACGGCCCCAGAAGTCCCCAAGAGTGACACCACGTCGGGAGGGCGGAGGGGAGCCGGTGGAGGGCTAGAATTCCTCCGAGCGGTCCGAGTGAACATCCTCATCCTCGGAGGGAGCTGGAGGGTCGTGGACAGAAGACGGGACAGGTACCGAGACAGGGTCAGAGTCAGGCACATGACAGGAAGCCGGGCGGGCAGGACGGTTAGGGACCCCTCTGGGGCGGCCCCTACGGATTGCAGGTTGATCAGGATGCAGACGGTGGAAGTCGGCGATGAGTGTCCGGTCCACAATCCGACTGGCTGGCACCCAGGTTCTCTCCTCAGGTCCATAGCCCTCCCAGTCGACGAGATACTGGAGGCCCCTACCTCGCCGTCTGGACCGAAGCAGGCGTCGAACGGTGTACACCAGCCCACCGTCAACGAGGCGAGGAGGAGGAGGAGGAAGCGGCACGGGGACCAGCGGGCTTTCATGCGTCGGCTTGACTTTCGAAACATGGAAAGTAGGGTGCACCCTCATGGAGGTTGGCAACTGGAGCCGGACTGCGGTTGGGCTGATGACCCTCTGGATAGGGAACGGGCCGAGGAATCGAGGTGCCAGTTTACGCGATTCCACCCGCAGTGGGAGATCCTTGGCTGACAGCCACACCTTCTGGCCAACACGGTAGGCAGGTGCCGGCGATCTTCGGCGGTTAGCCCCAGTGGCATAGCTGACAGCTGACTTGAGTAGCGTGGCACGAGCTTGTGACCAGGTACGACGGCAACGGCGGGCATAGGCGAGGGCAGACGGGCAGGACACATCTCCTTCCTGGCTGGGGAACAGGGGGGGCTGGTAGCCATACACACACTGGAAAGGTGACATACCAGTGGCAGAGCAGGTGAGGGAGTTGTGAGCATACTCTATCCACATCAGTTGTTGTGCCCAAGCCTGGGGTTTGCGAGAAACCATGCACCGCAGCGCCTTCTCCAGCTCCTGGTTTGCCCGCTCGGATTGACCATTGGACTGGGGGTGGAACCCAGAGGTGAGACTCACTGTGGCCCCTAGAAGACGGCAGAACTCCTTCCAGAATGTAGAGGTAAATTGCGGGCCTCGGTCAGAGACAACATCCCTGGGCAGCCCGTGTAGACGGAAGACATGATCAAGAACAGCCTGGGCAGTCTCTCTGGCAGATGGCAGTTTAGGGAGGGGAATGAAGTGTGCCATCTTGCTAAACCGGTCAACCACAGTGAGAATGACAGTCATCCCACCTGATGGTGGGAGGCCAGTTACAAAGTCCAAGGAGACGTGGGACCAGGGTCGTGTGGGCACAGGCAAGGGCTGGAGTAAACCAGCGGGGGGCCGAGTGGAGGACTTGTTCTGATTGCAGGTGGGGCAGGCACGGACGAATTCTCGGACATCCCTTCTCAAAGACGACCACCAAAAGCGCTGGGCAAGGAGATGGCAGGTGCGGGCGGAGCCCGGGTGGCAGGCAAGGCGGGAGTTGTGTCCCCACTGTATGACCCGGGACCTCAAATTATCTGGGACGAAGAGACGACCGTCTGGGCATGCACTGGGACTGGGATGGTCACGGAGGGCCTCTTGAATTTCCTCCTCGATATCCCAGGTCAGGGCAGCTACGACGCAGGGATCGGGCAGAATTGATGCAGGTTCCTGGGAAGGGGCGTCATCCTTATGAAACTGACGGGAGAGAGCGTCCGGCTTGGTGTTCCGAGAACCTGGGCGGTATGACAGGGTGAAGTTGAATCTGGTGAAAAACAAGGCCCAGCGGGACTGTCTGGGGTTAAGACGTTTGGCATTGCGGATGTATTCGAGGTTTTTGTGATCGGTCCAGACCAGGAACTGAACTGTGGACCCCTCCAGCCAGTGACGCCACTCCTCCAGGGCAAGCTTGACAGCCAACAGCTCACGGTTTCCAACATCATAATTGCGCTCTGCAGGTGAAAGCCGGCGAGAGAAAAATGCACAGGGGTGCAACTTGTTGTCCTCCTCTGCCCGTTGAGAGAGTATGGCCCCGACTCCCACGTCTGAGGCATCCACCTCGACAACGAACTGCCGGTCTGAATCCGGCATCTGGAGGATGGGGGCAGTGGTGAACCGGGCCTTGAGGGTATGAAAGGCTGTGTTGGCCTCTGGGGTCCAGGAAAAGGGGTGTTTGATGCTGGTCAGAGCTGTGAGGGGAGCGGCGACGGAGCTGTAGTTCCGGATGAATTTCCGGTAGAAATTGGCAAAACCGAGGAATTGCTGCAGCTTCTTCCTATTCCCCGGAACTGGCCAGGAGGTAACTGCCGAGACCTTTGCGGGGTCCATCTGGATATTGCCTTCAGCGACGATGTATCCCAGGAATGACACAGTCTGAGCATGGAACTCGCATTTCTCCGCCTTGACATAGAGAGAGTTCTCCAGGAGCCGTCGAAGAACCAGCTGGACATGACGGGTGTGTTCGGACAGAGTTCTGGAGAAAATTAAGATGTCGTCCAGGTACACGAAGACGAATTTATTCAGCATGTCCCGCAGCACATCATTCACCAGCGCCTGGAATACCGCTGGGGCGTTGGTGAGGCCAAATGGCATTACCAGGTACTCATAATGGCCGGTGTGGGTGTTGAATGCTGTCTTCCACTCGTCACCCTCCCTTACTCGCACTAGGTGGTAAGCATTTCTAAGGTCCAGTTTGGTGAAAATAGTGGATCCCTGGAGCAATTCAAAAGCAGAGGTGAGTAAAGGCAGAGGGTACCGGTTCTTCACTGTGACATCATTCAGACCTCGATAATCAATGCAGGGGCGAAGAGAACCATCTTTCTTTCCCACAAAGAAGAACCCGGCACCAGCAGGAGAGGAAGACGGGCGGATGAGTCCAGCTGCCAGGGAGTCCCTGATGTAATCCTCCATAGTTTTTCTTTCAGGAGGGGATAGTGAGTAGAGGTGACCTTTGGGTGGAGCAGTCCCAGGGAGGAGATCAATGGCACAGTCGTACGGACGGTGTGGGGGCAGAGATGTGGCTTTGGTCTTGTTGAACACCTCTCGGAGGCCATGGTAACATTCAGGGACATTAGAAATGTCGTGGGCAATGCTGGGGGGTACTGAGCCGGGGGGCAGCGAGGCAGCACGCAAACAGGTCAGGTGGCAGGCATTTCCCCACTCTTTCACAGTTCCGGAGGCCCAATCGAGGTGAGGATTGTGGAGACGGAGCCAAGGGTAGCCCAGGATTAGGGGTTGGCCTGGAGAGCTGAGCAGGTGGAAGCGGATGGTCTCTCGGTGGTTTCCTGACACCATCATTGAGATGGGGGCTGTGATGCTGGTAACTGTGCCAATTGCGTGACCGTCCAGGGCCCGGGCTGGAACAGGAGTGGACAAGCGATGGCTTTCCAAGCCCAGCTGACGAGCAAGTCCTGTGTCAATAATGTTTGCTTCTGCGCCAGAGTCCACCAGGGCTGCCAGGGTGTGGGTGGAATCAGACAGGTGAAGACAGACTTGGATGAGGGGTTTACGGCTGATGGAGGGCTGAATGTTCATTGAGCTCATCCGGATTCCTCCTACATCTGGTGAGCTCCGGCTTTTGCTGGACAGGTGGCGACTCGATGACCATCACCACCACAGTACAGGCACAAGTTGGAGGTGATGCGTCGCTGGCGCTCTGCAGGGGTTAGGGAGGTGCGGCCGATCTCCATCGGTTCAGACTGGTCCGGCTGGCTAGATGGTGTGGCAGGTGCGGACAGAAGGGCAGTTGGGACACTCCGTGTGCTGGTGGATGGACTCTGGCGCCCTCTCTCATGACGGCGGGCCTGGATCCTGCGGTCGATGCGGACAGCCAGAGCAATGGCTTCATCAAGAGTGGGGGGTTGATCATGGGAAACCAGCTCGTCCTTTATGTAGTCCGCCAGGCTGTGGAGGAAAGCATCCACCAATGCTTCCATGTTCCAGGAGCTCCGACTTGCCACGGTTCGAAAGTCGATGGAGTAATCCGCAACAGTCCTTCTGCCTTGGCGAATACTCATCAGGATCCGAGATGCCTCGGCTATTGTGGATTCCAAATCGAATACCTTGAGCATCTCCTCTGCGAATAGGTTGAAGGTTGCACATGCTGGGGTCTGGCGCTCGAACTCCGCCGTTCCCCAGAGTCGAGCTCGGCCCGTCAGGTGAGTGATCACGTAACCGACCCTCGCCCCTTCAGTGGCAAAAGTCCTGGGTTGCAGGGTAAACTGGACACGGCAGCTCGTCAGGAACGCCCGTACCTGGGTTGGGTCGCCGCTGAACCGCTCTGGATTGCCGATCCTGGGTTCTGGGGCTCCGGCAGCCACGGTAGCAGTGGACTGGGCAGGAGACTCGGGTGCTGGGCCGGTGAGCAGGCTGGCTGGGGCTGGGCCGGTGGGAGCAGGCAGAGGAGAAAGGTTGGTGAGAAGTTGAATGATCATTGCAAGTTGTTGCTGTTGCTGCTGGAACTGCTGACGCTGGCTCAAGCCGGCTTGAAGTAGGGAGGCAATGTCAGCAGTGTTGCGGTTTACCTCTCTCTCTGTCTCTTCCAGGCGTTGCATGGCGGTGGGTGGTTCTGGTTCGTCGGTTTCCATGCTGGTTCGACCGTGCGCTGGGTCCATGTTTGGTCAGATCGTACTGTCAGACACCAAACAGGACGAGGACCACAATTGCGTCACGTTCAAAAGTTTATTTAAGGGTTGGGGGTTTCAGGGGTTCCGGGGGGGGTACAGGAGTTCCAAGAGTCTGCGTGTGTGTGTTCCCCCAGTAGCCGAACAGCGAAGGCAGGAGCTGGATGATCCGGGAAGTCCTGGGGGAAACACACACACAACAGCAATTGAAACGAAGCAGCAGTACAGTCAAGGACTAGGCGGTATTCGTAGAAGAGGGACGGAAGGCAGGTCAAGATTACCGGGGCTGGAGAACACAGAAGTAGTCGAGCGGGTCCGGGATCACAGGCAAAGAGTCAGAGGCGTTTTCAATAAACAGGCAGGTAACTGGTGCTGGTTGCAGACGATCTGACAAGTGTGGACTGAAAAGCAAGGCTTTATATAGAGGGCATGATGAGTGGTGAATGCAGTGCAGCTGGTAGGTAACGAGGGTGAGGCAGAGCAGAGCAGGAACAGGTGGAGGTCATCAGACTTCAATCAGCACGTGTTACCAGGCAGAGAGAGAGCTCATGACAGTAGCATTGTTATAAAACCTTTAAAATCTCTAAACAATCACAAGTAGGGCAGTTCATCACAGTTCATCCATTGCAACTGGATTGATGAAAGGTCACTTACACCTGTAGGCTACATTGTATTTGGGAAAAGCAAAAGGTATCAGCATAATGTTATTTATTTATTTATTTATTTATTTTTTGTGTATTTATAAACAAAAACATCTCTGTCAGTTCCATGCCGTTTTCAACAGCTATCAAAAACAAAGGTCATTTTTGGATGGATGGATTTTTTGTGAATGTTTCTTCTTCTACATAAGATTTTAGTCATCTTTAGTTCATGTAATACTTTATTGTCAATGCACAAATTAAGTAACAGTAGTCTGAAACGTTATTGTTAATGCACAAATTAAGTAACAGTAGCCTAGTCTGAAACGAAATGCTGTTTTACATCTAACCAGTGGTGCAAATAACTGACATGTCCAAATGGGCCTTGATGAAATGCGTCGCTAGACTGTTCATACACATTTTAACGGGCCAAAGTTGAAGAGCTTTTGTCCGTTATTGTTCGTGCAAATATAGGCTGATTCATGTTCCCTTGCATTGTGTAACTGAGGTCCATGGCTAGTCTGGCTTTCATCAGACCAAGCTCAATCTTTTAAGAAATCAAAAAATAAATAGCGGGCAGATCAGGCTGGGTTCACCCAGCCTAGTCCATAGGCACCCGATATTGTTTAATTTTCCGATTGAGATATACACGCTCTGGCTATTCTAAATGCAAAAATGCATCAGGGAGTTATGACAAAACGGTAACTAATAAACTAGATCCTAATAGAAAGCTGTTAGCTTCCCTAAGCTACAGGTAGGATTATAAGGTAGGCCTATTTACAACATAAATTGTCAATAGGCTATGCTGGCGACACAAATAAAATCTCCTTTGGAAACCAATGGCTTACGCCTTACAGTATCAAGCGGACTTAAACTGCCATATCGTGGCGAAAAATTGTAATAACATTCAAGCAGCTCCATGAGTCAAGGAAAGCGCGAATGAAGTAGCCACTTCTAGATGGGACCCACTACACAGTAGCTTAAGGTGTGTTGCTAAAGCAGCCATAATGAAATGAAGGTGTCATTGTTTGGATACTTCACACACACGTGCTTTTTAATTTCACAAGACTACAACTACCAAGCTGTAATCAAAGCACATCGATTCCCCTCTCACACCATGCACGCACTTAAAACAAAATAAACAGGCGTCTCAGTCTCACGCATGTATAGGCAAAACTGTATCAGACCGGTGTAACGTTGGTAAATCTTCCATTGCACAGAATGATTTTGTAGCACGTGCAATAAATGACAGTCGAAAGATACAAACAGTGCTGCTATCAATTTGCTTGGTATAACCGCATTTATAGTTTTCTACAAATGCAATCAATCAAATGCCTCCATCACTCAACTAACGCTAACGGTAACATTACCTAGGTCCTTATTGATATTACAAGATTAACGTACCTGCAGTAAAAACCAAGCATGTCCGATACACATCCTCAGATTTATTTCGGCTTCAAGAAGAAATGGGAATTACACTTCATGTGAACATCGTCCTATCCTTATTAGATGTCCGCTGCGGTAAATTACAGTCCTTGTAGGAAGCGTCCATTGTTTTTTCCAACCCACTTTTAACTTCCAACAAAATTACGTCTCACTGCAACGATGCGCCATCTAGTGGACAAACGACTACTGGTGGTGGTCCCCGGGTACGAAATGAAAATTTTCCGTAAAAGTCTAGTGGGGCTACATACCCACCAAATTTAATGTACCCCGGTGGTTCGGTGTCCCGGGTATCAATGACCAAAAATTCAGGGAGTAGATGACGGAAAAAATCTTGAATTATGTGCATGTGTGCGTGTACAAATTTATGTTTATGTGTGTGGGTGTGTGTGTGTGTGTGTATGTGCGTGCTTGTGTGTTTGCCTGCGTATGTGTGTTTGTGCATGTGCATGCATGCGTACATATGTCTACTGTGTGAGTATGTGTCATACGTATGATTACTGTAAATGTATGTGTGTGCGTGTGTATCTGTTTATGCACATGTGTGCACATGGAATGGGTTAACATGACCCCTGGAGGCAAACATACGGAAAAAATTGGTCATCCTAGGCCCTACAGTTCTCAAGATATTCACAGAGAACTGTGTCTGCCCTACCCTCCTTTCGGGGGGTCCAGTCCAGCGGGGGGGCTACAGATCAAAACGAAGAATGACGGTTCCATGCTATCCATGTGGGGGTACATGCCCACCAAGTTTTGTGTACCCCGGTCTTTCAGTGTCCCGGGAATCCTTGTTGGTGTACGTCACTAAATGTACACATAAATTATTTTATTGTAAGGCCCCCCATGAACGAAAGTACACAAAACTTGGCATGCATTCGGAGGGTGTCATAATGATCCTACACTTTTAATTTCGGGCAGTTTTGACCTTGTCAGCCAGAGATATTGTGATAAAAACACCTAATTTTTTGCTTTTTAATTTTTAACTAGGTGGCGCTATACATGAAATAAGTGGTAATGGGATGGGTTGACAACATACATAAAAAAGGTGGACCTCCTAGGCCCTACGGTTCTCGAGATATTCACAGAAAACTGTCTCCGGCCACCTACAGGCCAGTTGGTGTATAGTAACATAAATTAATTTATTGTGTGGCCCCCCATGAACGGAATTCCACAAAACTTGGCGTGCATACAGAGGGTGTCATAATGATCCTACAATTCCAATTTCGTGCAGTTTTGACTATGTTAGGTCACAGATACCTTCAATTACAACACCTCATTTTTACTTTTTTGTGTTTAACTAGGTGGCGCTATACATGAAATGAGTGGTTATGGAATGGGTTGACATGGCCCCTTGAGATCAACATACAAAAAAAAATGGTCCTCCTAAACCCTACGGTTTTCGAGATATTCACAGAAAACTGTGTCTGCCCTACCCTCCTTTCGGGGGGTCCAGTCCAGCGGGGGGGCTACAGATCAAAACGAAAAACGATGGTTCCATGCTATCCATGTGGGGTTACATGCCCACCAAGTTTCGTGTACCCCGGTCTTTCAGTGTCCCAGGAATCATTGACGGAAATTTGGGCATGCGAAAAAGAAAAAAAAAAAAAGAAAAAAAAACAAACAAATCTGACTAAACCTATATGACCGCCGCTTCGCTGCGCGGCGGTCATAATAAATAAAGATGTAACTTTTGTGTGTGTGTGTGTGTGTGTGTGTGTGAGAGAGAGAGAGAGAGAGAGAGAAAGAGAAAGAAAAAGAAAAAGAGAAAGAGAGACCGTGTGTGTGCTTGCATGTGTGTGTTTTAAATGTCAGTTGCTTATCTCAGTAAAAATCTTAATTGCATTCATCACATCTGGTAGCAATGTGAGTGGTGATGAAGAGCAGAGGTTGGCTCAGAATATTAAATACCCTACATGCGCCAAAAAAGAATTCCCCAGACCACACTAGGCGCCTCAATTCATGTTAATTTCCTGTGTTGCAGTTCCGTCTGATTTAACAAATTTGATTTACCTCTCCTTCACCTGACTGAATAATCCAGCAATTAGGTCACCTAATTTCACCCATCAGAAAACTGACAAGAATCTGCTTACCATGTACACTTCCTGCTTATCATACTTCCCACATTACACACACACACACACACACACACACACACACACATACACACTTACACAAAAAATAAATGCAAGAAAGCGGTCAACGATTGTCTATTTATAAAGGCTTACAAGCTAAGCCATGTGTGCCAATCCAACTATCTCCCTCCATCCATTAAATTCCAGTCACCGTCAGCCGGTTGTTCCCACTTTGTGTATGCTCTGGACGTGAAACCGCAATTAAGCTGATGAGCAGAGCAGCGGCCAGTAATAGCAGGCTGAGTGTCACTCATATCATTTGATGTTCCTCTGGATGTGTGCAGGCCTGGGATCAGAGCAGACAGAGGTCTAGATGTATCTGTAAGTTGCTTTAGATAAAAGCATCAGCTAAAAGCATAAATAAAATAAATAAATAAATGCTTAAGTAGCTATTATAAAGTCCATGGATATTGGGAATATGCACTCCTGTGCATTTCTTCCCAGTGTTACTTAAGTAGCCATAATAAACTGCAATGACATTATGTTAGATGCTTATGTAAAGACATTATGTTCAGGACCAGCAGACCAGAACTAAAGAAGTGGCCAGTTGCCTCATTGGATTTGTCTTAGAGGCACACATATAATATACCTACATGTGTGAGATGAAGGTTGTCACGCGGCATGCTCAGCACTAAAAGGTCTTCGTCTTAACTGTTGTATTTGTTTGGTGCTCTCCTTGAGTTTAATTAAACTAGATATTTTTCCTTACTGCTAAGTGTCCCCAATCATCCGATGTATATCACCCACATCAACCACATTCAATGCACCAAGCGAGTACAAAATGTCTATGTGTTTTTGTACATGCCTATTAATGAGCACACCTGTAATCATTCCGTTTGAATCACACAATCATGGATGAACACTTTGTTCCAACACTCACAAAAAGGTCATACATGATGAATTGGAGCCTAAAATAAACTCCACAGTTTTACACCTCAACAACCGTCACATGTCAGCAGTGGCATTTGGCAACAGGGATGTATTACTGTATCTATGCCAATCATGGCAATCCGGATGCACCATCACTCAGTCAGCCTCTGATTTGCCATTGAAATCCTATTTGTCACTGGCCTACATCTTATACAATGTCTCCATTATGAATGTGTTATCAATTTGTCATTAAGTCTGTGTGTTTCTTGTCTTTTGTTTTGTGTTTTCCCCTTTGGAGATAAATGAAGTGCTATATCTGCTTGTTTGTCTGTCTGTCTGTCTGTCTGTCTTTCTGTTTATTTAACTGTCTAACTGTTTATTTATATGTCTTCTTGCTCCTCTGCTTGTGACTTGCCCCCTCAGGTTGTGAAATGTATGCGTTCTGCGGTGCTCTGTTTGGCATATGCTCCATGATCACGCTTATGGTCATCGCGGTGGACCGCTACTTTGTGATCACGCGGCCGCTGGCCTCCATCGGGGTCCTGTCCTGCAAGCGGGCCCTGCTGGTCCTGCTGGCCGCCTGGGTGTACTCGCTGGGCTGGAGCCTGCCCCCATTCTTTGGATGGAGTGAGTTCTCATGGGGGGGAAAGTTTGGAGTTGTTTTGTTTTAAATTCAAATAATTGGCTTATCTTCAAGCGCAAACACATGAATGACCTTGCCTGTAATAGTGTGCATGTCTTTTTAAATATGTTTTTGACTTTGTCGGTATCCAAATGAACTTGTTATAACATGTCTATTGACTCTTGTGGTGTGTAATAGTCCATTGACTCCTGTGATGGCTAATAATGTTTTAACGGCATACTCTGTGTGCTTGTTTGTATTTGTGAACTCTGAAAATATGACTGGGTGAATCTTTATTTTGGCTGTTGTAGTGCATACTGTGTTTTTTGAGGAGGATCGGGGGTTGGGGGGAGGAATGTGGCTCAGTAGAGCTCCTCGGCTTCCCTTCAGCGGGCTTTCTTTGTCCCTGGTGCTGCCACATGTCAGTCCAGACGTGCCGCCGAGTCCCTTGTCCTCCAGTGTGAAGGGCGTCTGTCTCTGCCAGCGCCTCCCTGGGCCTGTTTGCTCCGTCTCAGCTGATTAGCATGCAGTCTCCTCTAAGCGTGCAGCCTCCTCCATCAGAGGCACTGGCACGCCAGGCGGGCACGTACTGTAAAAGGCCAACTGAAGATGTTACGCAACCAGAGAGACAGCTTGTCTCAACACACATCTTTTGATGAACCTCGATTTCAAACTTGTCTCTCTGCTCAGATCCTACATCAATGCTGTTTTGGGGTTTGAGTAGTTTATGTAATATGGTTTAGTTCCAAGCCATTTATTATTGTCATCCCATTCTTAAGATTCTGTGACACTTGGGATATTTATGCAGGCATGAGAGAGATAATGATGGAATTTGACCCCCCCACCACCACCACCCTCTCCATCGTGACCCCCAGCTCCCTTCTTCATCTGATTTGTTTTTTTTCTCTCTGTCAGGTGCGTACGTTCCCGAGGGCCTCTTGACCTCGTGCACCTGGGACTACATGACCTTCACCCCCTCGGTGCGGGCATACACCATGCTGCTGTTCTGCTTTGTCTTCTTCATCCCCCTCATCGTCATCATCTACTGCTACGTTTTCATCTTCCGAGCCATCCGCAACACCAACAAGTCAGTCCCCAGCCAGGGCTCTATGCATAAATGGATTTTAATTGCGCCAGTTTTATTATGACTATAATCACAAGCAGTGTAACTGAGTAATTTAATTACAGTGATTTTAATTCTATTGTGTGTACTGCATGTGTTTGTGTGTGTGCTTGTGCGTATGCGTGTGTCTGTGTCTGTGTATTATAGTGCTGTAAGCAAAATCAGTGGCAACAACACCAGGGACTCCATAAAGAGATTCAACCGGCTGAGGAATGAGTGGAAGATGGCCAAGATTGCCCTCATTGCCATCCTGCTGTACGTCATCTCCTGGTCTCCCTACTCAGCCGTTGCCCTCACTGCCTTTGCTGGGTGAGCGTTGCCCATACATACATACATACATGAAATTGCTGCTTTTGAACTGTCAACAACTAGTTACCTTATCCACAACTTCGACCTATCAGCAACAGAATAATACATATATTCAAATCATGCACAAAGTAAAGATTTTCCTGTTCTGTTTTCCTTACTCTCTCTCTCTCTCTCTCTCTCTCTCTCTCTCTCACTCTTTCAATCACTGTTCCACATTCTGTTTGTGTGTATTTCACACTGTCTGCCCCTAATCATTTTTGTGTGTTTCTCACACTGTCTCTATTTCTGTATTCCTCCCATCTCCACCTCTACTTCTCTCTCTCTCTCTCTCTCTCTCTCTCTCTCTCTCTCTCCCCCCCCCCTCTCTCCTCTCTCTCTCTCATTCTCTTTTCCTTTCTCTCTCTCTCTCCCCCCCCCTCTCTCCTCTCTCTCTCTCATTCTCTTTTCCTTTCTCTCTCTCTCTCTCTCCCCCCCCCCCTCTCTCCTCTCTCTCTCTCTCTCTCTCTCTCTCTCTCTCTCTCTCTCTCTCTCTCCCCCCCCTCTCTCTCCTCTCTCTCTCTCATTCTCTTTTCCTTTCTCTCTCTTTCGTACCTCCCTCACACAGGTATGCTGATATGCTGACTCCTTATATGAACTCTGTGCCTGCCGTGATTGCCAAGGCTTCTGCCATCCACAACCCTATAATCTATGCGATAACACACCCAAAGTACAGGTACACACAGAACGCCCTCTTACTCTCATGGCGCACACACACACACACACACACACACACACACACACACACACACACACACACACACACACACACACACACACACACAGTGAGAGAGATTAGAAGAAAGAAAAAGACAGAGATATTGCACATTCAGGGCCCTATTTTGACGATCTAAAACATGTGGTCTGAAGAGTATGGTTTAAGTACACTTAGGGCGTGTCCAGTTGTGTCGCACCTGGTGCTGTGATGCATTAGGCCTAAGATACGGCTCTCAGAAATC
The DNA here is from genome assembly GCF_018492685.1 of Alosa sapidissima. NCBI lineage: Eukaryota > Metazoa > Chordata > Actinopteri > Clupeiformes > Clupeidae > Alosa > Alosa sapidissima. The sequence continues at coordinate 16,094,749 of NC_055972.1, read as the reverse complement.
AACTCCCACCGCACACTGACTGCCTATTGTCCTGCTGTGTCCCTGACCTGATTGTGTAAGGTAGACACCTGAAGCATAATATGCTGTTAATTCTGTTAATTGTGTTAATGTGTGTGACCCAGTGACCCATCTAACAGCAGGTTAACTGATCAAATTCATCACACAGTGGGTACAGCGGTCACATCAGCCCCACGATTCTCCGAGTAAATCGCTTCTACATTTTCAATTAACCTGAATGCTAATGGCATTCAGGTTAATTAATGTGCAGTGAAGTCACAGCGTGAATCGTCGCATGACGTGATCTTCACAGGGTAGATGATGTGGTCTTCGGGGCAGCCGTGGCCTACTGGTTAGCAGGAAAGTCCTAACTGACATGATCAGAGTTGTTTTCTCACAGCACATTGTCCAGTCTAAGCAGACTTTGTTGATGACAGTCTTACAGAATTGATGTGTTTCCTTTGGAGGGTCATTAGCTTTCACTTTGAGTAATTGTCAATCTTAAATAATGGTAACAAATGCCAATACATGTCAATAATACCCTTTCTTAAACCTCTTGAGGTTTGACTCATGCTGTGAGCACACACTGCCATCGACTGGATTCCAACTAGATGTACCGCATAGCGGTACAAAATATGACCGCCGCTCAGTCCTGTACATCCGTTCCGCGAAAATAAATCACACTTCAATTTTTCTCCATATTTTACTCCATCCCCCACTCTTGAAACTTTTGTGTATGCTTGTTTGGCATGCCTGAGTGTGTGTGTGCGGCTGCACAGAAAGTACCCTACTGGTGCTGAAAAGGTGAATAGATTGTAGAATAGCCAAAGAAGATGTAGAATTGTTATAAAACCTTTAAAATCTCTAAACAATCACAAGTAGGGCAGTTCATCACAGTTCATCCATTGCAACTGGATTGATGAAAGGTCACTTACACCTGTAGGCTACATTGTATTTGGGAAAAGCAAAAGGTATCAGCATATTTTTTTTTTTTTTTATGTATTTTTAAACAAAAACATCTCTGTCAGTTCCATGCCGTTTTTTAACAGCTATCAAAAACAAAGGTCATTTTTGGATGGATGGATTTTTTGTGAATGTTTCTTCTTCTTACATAAGATTTTAGTCATCTTTAGTTCATGTAATACTTTATTGTCAATGCACAAATTAAGTAACAGTAGTCTGAAACGTTATTGTTAATGCACAAATTAAGTAACAGTAGCCTAGTCTGAAACGAAATGCTGTTTTACATCTAACCAGTGGTGCAAATAACTGACGTGTCCAAATGGGCCTTGATGAAATGCGTCGCTAGACTGTTCATACACATTTTAACGGGCCAAAGTTGAAGAGCTTTTGTCCGTTATTGTTAGTGCAAATATAGGCTGATTCATGTTCCCTTGCATTGTTTAACTGAGATCCATGGCTAGTCTGGCTTTCACCAGACCAAGCTCAATCTTTTAAGAAATCAGAAAATAAATAGCGGGCAGATCAGGCTGGGTTCACCCAGCCTAGTCCATTGGCACCCGATATTGTTTAATTTTCCGATTGAGATATACACGCTCTGGCTATTCTAAATGCAAAAATGCATCAGGGAGTTATGACAAAACGGTAACTAACAAACTAGATCCTAATAGAAAGCTGTTAGCTTCCCTAAGCTACAGGTAGGATTATAAGGTAGGCCTATTTACAACATAAATTGTCAATAGGCTATGCTGGCGACACAAATAAAATCTCCTTTGGAAACCAATGGCTTACGACTTACAGTATCAAGCGGACTTAAACTGTCATATCGTGGCGAAAAGTTGTAATAACATCCATGAGTCAAGGAAAGCGCGAATGAAGTAGCCACTTCTAAATGGGACCCACTACACAGTAGCTTAAGGTGTTTTGCTAAAGCAGCCATAATGAAATGAAGGTGTCATTGTTTGGATACTTCACACACACGTGCTTTTTAATTTCACAGACTACAACTACCAAGCTGTAATCAAAGCACATCGATTCCCCTCTCACACCCTGCACGCACTTAAAACAAAATAAACAGGCGTCTCAGTCTCACGCATGTATAGGCAAAACTGTATCAGACCGGTGTAACGTTGGTAAATCTTCCATTGCACAGAATGATTTTGTAGCACGTGCAATAAATGACAGTCGAAAGATACAAACAGTGCTGCTATACATTTGCTTGGTATAACCGCATTTATAGTTTTCTACAAATGCAATAAATCAAATGCCTCCATCACTCAACCAACGCTAACGGTAACATTACCTAGGTCCTTATTGATATTACAAGATTAACGTACCTGCAGTAAAAACCAAGCATGTCCGATAAACATCCTCAGATTTATTTCGGCTTCAAGAAGAAATGGGAATTACACTTCATGTGAACATCGTCCTATCCTTATTCGATGTTCGCTGCGGTAAATTACAGTCCTTGTAAGCGTCCATTGTTTTTTCCAACCCACTTTTAACTTCCAACAAAATTACGTCTCACTGCAACGATGCGCCATCTAGTGGACAAACGACTACTTCTCGCCAATACTGAAAATGCAGCCATGATGATGATGAATATTTATTTTGGCTTTCTTTTAATCCTACTGAATTTGTAATTATGTATCGGCCGTTCTAATACCGATAGTATGTGGGTGCCTGTGTGTGTGCATGTGTATATGTGTGCACCGCCATTTACAGGCCAATGAGTGTACAGTCACTAAATGTACACATAATCTAATTTTTTTAGACCCCCCCATGGATGAAATTCTACGAAACTTGGCATACCCCCAGAAAATGCCAGGTCAATCATACACATAAAATTTGGTGCAGTTCTGAACATCTTAACTGAAGATAGGGGCGATTAAAGCAGAATAATATTGCATTTTTCATTTTTTACCGGGGGGTGGGGGTGCAAATCACAAATGAGTGATTATGAGCCAGGTTGATGTGGGCCCTTGAGACCAACATACCATAAAAGATTCTTCATCCTCAGTGCCACGGTTCAGGTAGTTATTTAGGAAAAACTGTTTTTTTTTTGCGGTTCAGGGGGCCCAGCACGGGGGGGGGGGGGTGGGTGCAGGGTGGTGGTGGTCCCCGGGGACGAAATGAAATTTTTCCGTAAAAGTCTAGTGGGGCTACATACCCACCAAATTTCATGTACCCCGGTGGTTCGGTGTCCCGGGTATCAATGACCAAAAATTCAGGGAGTAGATGACGGGAAAAATTCTTGAATTGTGTGCATGTGTGCGTGTACAAATTTATGTTTATGTGTGTGGGTGTGTGTGTGTGTGTGTATGTGCGTGCTTGTGTGTTTGCCTGCGTATGTGTGTTTGTGCATGTGCATGCGTACATATGTCTACTGTGTGAGTATGTGTCATATGTATGATTACTGTAAATGTATGTGTGTGCGTGTGTATCTGTTTATGCACATGTGTGCACATGGAATGGGTTAACATGACCCCTGGAGGCAAACATACGGAAAAAAATGGTCATCCTAGGCCCTACAGTTCTCAAGATATTCACAGAGAACTGTGTCTGCCCTACCCTCCTTTCGGGGGGTCCAGTCCAGCGGGGGGGCTACAGATCAAAACGAAAAATGACGGTTCCATGCTATCCATGTGGGGGTACATGCCCACCAAGTTTCGTGTACCCCGGTCTTTCAGTGTCCCGGGAATCCTTGTTGGTGTACGTCACTAAATGTACACATAAATTATTTTATTGTAAGGCCCCCCATGAACGAAAGTACACAAAACTTGGCATGCATTCGGAGGGTGTCATAATGATCCTACACTTTTAATTTCGTGTAGTTTTGACCTTGTCAGCCAGAGATATTGTGATGAAAACACCAAATTTTTTGCTTTTTTATTTTTAACTAGGTGGCGCTATACATGAAATAAGTGGTAATGGAATGGGTTGACATGCCCCCTTAAGACCAACATACATAAAAAAGATGGACCTCCTAGGCCCTACGGTTCTCGAGATATTTACAGAAAACTGTCTCCGGCCACCTACAGGCAAGTTGGTGTATAGTAACATAAATTAATTTATTGTGTGGCCCCCCATGAACGGAATTCCACAAAACTTGGCGTGCATACAGAGGGTGTCATAATGATCATACACTTCCAATTTCGTGCAGTTTTGCAACACCTCATTTTTACTTTTTTGTGTTTAACTAGGTGGCGCTATACATGAAATGAGTGGTTATGGAATGGGTTGACATGGCCCCTTGAGATCAACATACAAAAAAAAAATGGTCCTCCTAAACCCTACGGTTTTTGAGATATTCACAGAAAACTGTGTCTGCCCTACCCTCCTTTCGGGGGGTCCAGTCCAGCGGGGGGGCTACAGATCAAAACGAAAAACGATGGTTCCATGCTATCCATGTGGGGTTACATGCCCACCAAGTTTCGTGTACCCCGGTCTTTCAGTGTCCCGGGAATCATTGACGGAAATTTGGGCATGCGAAAAAGAAA
>NC_055972.1:16002792-16085292 GCF_018492685.1 Alosa sapidissima | reverse complement strand
CAATAAAAAATGTCAGGTGGCACAAGCAAATTCTTTCTGTTTTTTTTAAGTGTTTTCTAAATTTCTAAGTATACCTGAATGTCAACAGTGTAATAAAATTATTATTTTGTAGTTGACCTTGGTATTAAAAGTAACTTATGAATACTTTATTGTGTACTTTTCTTTATTCACATTTTAATACTTTATTAAAATGTGAATAAATACTCTACACATTTAAAAATATATTGTTTAATAGAATAATTAGGTACAACACATTTTTCAACCATTTGTTGACTTTAATCTACTATGTCTTGGTTTAAATTAGTATTTAACCTGGTTGCACCATCTGACGATGCGTAATGTCACGTCATTGACCCACATATCTTAAAGTCTTTAGGAGTTCACTCACTGCACAGTACTACCAACTTGCTACCATTCCACAGCCTCTAACCATTCTCCCTTTAGTGAGAATCACCTATTAAGTTCTTCGCCATCTTGGCTTGGCATCAGGTGCTTAGCCATTTCCGGAAGTCATTCATAGTTCATTTTTCAAGTGTCTCTGATGTTGGTGCTCAGCCAGAGCTTGTGACCTCACATCAGAGCCTTTAAAGAATTTCATTTTCTGTGTGACAGTTAATAAAGTCCCATAATTACATTCCCAATAACACAGGAATGGGAACATTTACTTTCATGAGAAACTACCCTTGTAATCAGATTCCAATGACAGAAAGTGGCCTTTAAGACTTGTTGAGGAGTAATAATTGAAAAAGGCAAGTGAAATTAAATTGGGTTTCTTTAGCAATTCCAATGAGGGCTGAGGGGATGAGGTGAGAGGAAAGTTAGCAGCCAGAGATCATGGGAAAGCTCAGGTTACTTGGCAAAGAACGCTATCAGCTTATTTCTAATTATTGAGCTCAGTTCTTGCCCCATTTATCTCAGTCCAACAGCTTGACACTGCTTCTAGAAAGTCAACCTTGAAGTGGAGGTCTAAATGACATCTTCTGATGTCCCCAAATGACTCTGAACAATACAATATACAGTATTTCGCAATAGAGTGCTAATTTTAAATGCCGAATATACCGCTCCCTAGACATGGAGTGCTGTCACGAGTTTACCTCAAGAATAGTCATGTTTTCTCATGTTCACACTTACCTCCTTTTCCCCAAAGACCTCCTCTGACATGGATGACGTCTCTGTTGCTGGAGCGGGTCACCCTGACCGGTCCTTGCCTCCAGGGGTAAGTCCTAGCACCCTGCCACCTCCTTGTGTGTGCAGATCAGTGTCCAGTTGTGTCTGCTGACGCGTGTGATTGAGGCAGGATCTCATGTGTTGCCACTTGGAGGGCATGACATTGTTTCAGCCGGTCATCACAGTCCATATCTTATCAAGAGGTCACAGAGCTACTACCGTAGACCACTGGAGAAATACACAAGTGAAAAGCATCTTTTCTCAGAGCCTGTTATTGTGCCTTTGACAGGGCTTCCTAAATGCCTCTAACAAGTAGTCCAGAACAACCAAATACTGTAAATGTTCTGCCATTTTCCTGTGGTTTGCAAACAAGTCACAGGGTGTTCCTTGTATTCATGGAAGCTTCGCTGTTTGTGGAGTGTTACACACTGTTTCTGTTTAATTCTATTCAGTTAATTCTATTCAAAAAATTCATTGGATTTTTTTGGGGCTATTTGATTTTTCTTTACTCTGATCTGTTAATTCTAGGGCTGTCAATCGATTAAAAAAAATAATCTAATTAATTACATACTCTGTGATTACTTAATCTAAATTAATCGCATACATAATTTTTGCTGTGAAAGTATTTTAAATATTTAAATTCAAATGAATCATTGAATAATCAACATTAGTGACATTAAAGTTCAAAAACTCTTATTATTATTTTCACTGTTCAAATAACGGCCATAATAATCTATGATATGACCTAATATGATGAGGAAATAAATTCAAAACTGCTTCGGGAAGACGTTTTTTCTTCACATACAAGGCATTTCAGGCCACAGATATAACCTAGGGGACACAATGAAAATAAATTAACACTCCCCTCAATGTCAACACTTATTCCTTTGCATTGATGTGCGACTATAGAGTTGATGAACTCCGGTGATATGCAAATTCCTTGCTGCAGACATTGCAAAGGACTTTATTTTCAACATTTTGTTTTTATCAACACCATCAGGGCGTTTTTTAAAAGTAAATGTTCCAATCAATGATCCAGGCAGCACGTTTTCTTCTCTCTCCTTCATTTTACAGTCTAATTTTTACTGACTAGAATGGCTCGGGTCAAAGGTCATAAGGAATCGATTAATCTGCACTAATTTTTTTAATCAGTTATTTTTTCTCAAATTAATTAATCGAAATTAATCAGTTTTTTTGACAGCCCTAGTTAATTCAATGTAATGTAATTTAATGCTAATATATTGTTTACTGATGTCATTGTAAGTCGCTTTGGACTAAAGTGTCTGCTGGATACCATAAACATAAACATCCACAGGAAGTGTTGTAATTAAATCTTGGGCACCACCTGAAAGAGTGGTTCTTATATCCACAGCCTATGTAGGTTGGGTGCACCAGAGCTGCACAGCGTATGGAAACGGGATATTCTTCTCTTGAGGAAAATGTGACTTGTATTATGGGCTTGCATTCCAGCCTAATCTCCATGGGTTACTGAACATATATAAATAATAACGTGAAGAGCTACAGATGTTATAGTGACACTAATATTGCACTAGTTTAGCTGGAGATGAGATGTAATACTGGGCTTTTCCAGCCAGGTGTTGACTAATGAATGTTCCATTTTGTGGCAGGGTGGAGAATCGACAGATGGTGTGGTTTCCAGAGGAGTGATTGGCCGGATCCCCAGCATCGTCATCACCTCAGAGTCCAATCCTTTCCTGTCCTCCCTGAGGTTCAATTACCGTAGCAATGGATCCCGTCTGGCCAATGGCAGCGTGGCAAAAGGGTCTGCCACCTCTGACCTGGCAGGAAGTGCGCCGAAGGCATCTGCCCTTCCCTCTGCTTCTGACTCCACTCCTCTGTGCTGAATCACCCGCTGGTCTGTTTCGTTTGTTTTGTTCGGTTTGTTTCAGTTCGCTTATTTCTCAGTTTTGTTCTTCTGAATAAGATCCTTCTGAAGCGTAGCTCCAAGATGAGTCTGGCTGCTTCTGTCCCTTCTGATAATGTCCTCTTCACCTTTCCCTCAGCCACTGCACACATTTAAAAATAACTCCATGGCCACCAAGTCTCTGAGGTTATCACAAAAACTGCCCACATTATGAATTTATAAGCTCCCATGACATTTATTGCTGCAAAATGCAATCTGCTGCCAATGTGCTTCTGTTGATAGTGACATCATGCATCCAGTCAGGTGGTTGGTTGATATTTAAACAACCTGCAGCCTACATCTTGGACAGCCAAGAGGAACATTGCAGGAATGTGTAATTGAATGTCTGACTTACATCAGTGATTGCCGAAGTCAGACAGTTATCCCAGAGGAAGTCATTAAAAGTTGTAGTATTACAGTAAGATTTCTTAGTCAACATCATGCTTCTACACTCACAATTATGCAACTTTGAAGAAAAGGTGAACAATTGTATTAATCTTACTTTGCATTCTATGCAGGGCTTGATGACTTTTAACAAAATTGAATACAATGCATGAAATAGAGAAGCTGTACGAAAAGAATAGGCTTGCATCCTAATGCCGTCTTTTCAATCTTGCTTATAGAATTACATTATTGGCATACATTTTTTATTATTATCATCATCATCATCATTATTATTGTGGAAATGACCAAGATGATAAATATAGTAAAATAAGAAAACACCAAACCATGTACTAAACACTAGGGGGAGCTACCAAGTTTTCAACAGTGTTTCTCCCTAAACTGGCCCCATCAATGCATACTAACCTATTGGCCCAATGACATCAACTGGCTTGGCTGGTGATTGCCTACTGTAGACACCTGTTTTGAGGGTGGCCAGTCTTGTATGTGAGTGTGCTGGTGGGGGGTCTGAAACTCAACCCTAGTGTGTGGGACAGACTTTTTCCTCGACTCAGTCACTGGAGCTCAATATGTGACTGAATCATTAACGCGGTATATCGTCACTATTGCGTGGTCTCGTACATTGGTCAATTCCCTATGTCTCCTCGGTGGAGGAATGTAGTGGCTGGCCTTCTCTTTAGTCCATTTATATCTTTCTGCCTTTCCATCAGTTTGCTGCCCAGCATTGCTGCTAATCAATCGTATTAGCACAGGCTGACAGTTGCACTCTTACTCGGTTGTTTTGAAATCTACCCTGTGTGCTGTTGACATTTCCTTTTTTGTTTCATTTTAATCAAGGAAGGTCAGGTGTAGGTGTATCGTAGATATTGATTTTTAATACATTAAATTGAATTAGTTCCCTTGTTTGTTTTCTCGTGGATTGTACAAATATGATCTGGAGTCTAAATCAGTGGAACAAGTTAGTTAATGTAAATCCAACATAAATGAAGCGCTTGGACATGGCAAGGTATTTAGTATAACACCACATGTAGCATTATAAGAACAAACACTAAGCAGACAATGATATACTCTCAGGAAAACAATTCATGGGTTTCATCAGGTCCCTTTCCACAGGTGTATTAATCAAGCACCATACAGTCTGCATTGATAATTAAGGTGCTTGATTTTATACACCTGTGGAAAGGGACCTGATGAAACCCATGAATACCCACTGTCCACAATATCTCTCCCCTTTAGAGTGATTGAGCCTGATTATGTATTGTGGGTAGAATGTAAGTGAAGTGTTTGTAACAAGATGGAACCACTTCCAACAGTGATTTTTACTTCAGGATCAGTGGGCAATATCTCAGTCTCCTGAGTGCAAATTCATTACCTACGTCTCTCTCCATAAGAGTCATCATCAGCAGGGGGCAGCACCTCTAGATAATCATTATTCTTATCAGGCATTTCTTTTCTTAACATGACCTGAGACGAGACGAGAGCCACCTTGTCAAAGAAAGTCTTTAAAATTTCACACTAGTGGGAGACACAAAGGTCATATGTCCAAAGGTGGACCAGAACTTTACTGATTTGAGGGAAGAAATAACTTAAACTTTCTGCATAATTGCATTTTTGATTTCAGGTTCTTCTTGATTATGCTAAGCAATGCTGTTTTTACCTCAATTATGTGGAAGTGATTCACTTGTTCGCAATTCAAATGTCATCATCAGAGCTATACAGGGAACTGGGAAAAAGTCAAGAAAAGTGTTCTATAGGCTACCAAAAATATGTGTAGAGCAGGTTTGTGTCCATCTATCATGAAATGCTTTGGTGGTGTGTTGCTGCAGCCATGGTCAGATGTTTGAGTTCCTTGCTTCATCCTGGTCAAAATGTGTTGGATTGGCCAATGTGAGTGTCCTGCTGTGAAGCGCTATGAAAAGGTATGCCACAGTGGGTGGCAGCATTGTCACCCCAGGGGGTGTTAGTGCTGCCAACATGGTTATTGTCAACATTGTGATGGCTCAGGGCTATGAAAAGGCAAGGCTGGTGGGAGGGTGATTGGAGGAGTAACTGAGGTGTACTTTTGACCGCTACCACGTTGTAGGCTACTTCTCTATTTTGTTGTGAGTTCCCAGCCATTGTTTTTCTGACCTATCTGAATGTGTTAGTCTTTTTGAGGCTTTAACTAATTGTAATGTGGACAAATTAGCATAACCTATATTTTCATTATATACATGATGTGTATTTTGATATATTGTCTTAATGTTGAAAGTCTTAAGTAAAAATGCTAAATATATTTTGAATTTTTTGAAAACATTCAAGTTCACACTTATTATTGCATTAACTGAGGTAAGCTAGTGGATGGCTGTGCCGTCCAAACTTCACCGAACCAGCAGTGAAAAACATGTCAGTGCGGTCAGCCGTGGCTTCTAACCCCCTTGGTATTGTGCCCAACTCCCACACTCAAAGTCACACTTTCAAGCCCGGTGGGGGGGCCGTTAGATGCACTCCTGGTAGAGGGAGTGATTCCTAGAAGTAGCTGAATGGCTCGGCAGCTCACTGGTCATTGAGCCTGACCGACCCTCAACAATCCTCCCATTGCCCATGACCTTTTGACCTTTTGTATGATTAAAGCAATGTCTTTATTTATTGGCTCACATTTATTTTTTATTTTGTTCTGTTGTACCTGTGGTGAAGTGTATTCTATCTGTATCTGAGAGTAGTGTACATGCCGTGGTTTAATGAAGTATAACATGATGTTGAATGTAAATAGTAAAAAACTTCCTTGTGCTTTGATAAGAAAAAGAAGGGGAAGACTGTTTCCTCATTGTCCTTGGGACTCCGTCACAATATTCTCATAGCTGCTTTTTTTACGCCTGATTTTACTTTTTCTAGAACAAATGTAGCCTTGTGATGGAGGTACTTTCCCTCACATACACCACCAAGCCACTGCAGTGGCATGGCATCTGCATGGGCCTGAGCAGACCTCCTGTCGAGTCCACAAAACCTGCAGTATGTTCAGCTCTGGCTCCTGTTTTAGCCTGTTTTTTTTTGTAATGAGGAGAACGATGTTGGTAATTGCTTCAGCCTCCCCCCCCCACACACTGCAGCTAGTCCAGTGTGTTGGTTTAGCTGGTGCCATACACACGCATATTTGATATTTCAGAAATGGCCTCCGAGGTCATTTACTCAAGTATGTGACGCCACCTTATTGAATTTGGCCAGCTGATAACCCTCTGTGGGTCTTTTTCTATGCTATTTCTAAAAACATTATTGTAATCTAAACACTAAATCAAAAGATACATTAACTTACCTCAACACATAATTCACCTATTTGCTTTTTAAAATCTCATCCTTGTCTCCTGGTACTTGACCATGCGTCTTTATCATGGTACACATTTTCTGCATTTTAGGGGATTCTGTGAGCTCTCCCTAAATTCCCAATCAGCAGAGAGATATCATAGTTCATGTTACTCAAAATAATCGTAGAGAACAATGCTCTTGTGTTTCAGTCATTATATGAAGATGTGCTCTTTTGAAGGGATTGATTAATGTGTATTCTATTTTTGAAGATTATGAGATTAAGAGGATGTTTGCTATTTGTTCATGTGTATTTGTAAAATCTTAAGCTATTACAATATTGTAAATATGGTCAAATTATAAGTTGCTTCTGTCTCTCAGTGTTGTAGGCCTACTTATTTATTTTTTTAAATAAAGCTTCTCTATTAAGACCTACAATAAGTGTGGACTTGTTATGTGGTCTAGGAGTTGTATGTATATAAACATATTCCATTAGTAGGCCTACTATTGATCTGGCCATCCCTATCGAGATAGACAGGTTTCCACAATGCACCAGACAAAATATGGGTTGATTTCCCATCAGTCCTGTCCGAATTGCATTATGACTGAGAAGATCAAACATGCAGTCCATGTTGTTTGTAGAGGACTTCTGCTTGTGCAGATTTCTGACAGCAGTGATACACTGTCAGTCTTGTCTGGGTGAATCCAGAAAAGATCCCATTGACAACAATTTCCAAACTTGCAGTTTTGCTACTTCCACGGGTGTAACCAGCAATCAAATGAAACTTAAATTTGTGAATTAAAGTCTTACCAAATCATTTCAGAAGTGCAGCAAACATCTTTCTTGTAAACAAAGGTTTTAAATACAGTTGTTTCCAAAGAAAATACATGTTCCTGGGTTTTTGGTCATTCAGAAACGGATGTCAATGGGCTACTTTCCAGACAACCTGCAGAGCAAATTCAAATTTGCTGACAGGTTCATCTGGGTTCACCTGGGCTACTGTCAGTCATAGGCTGGTGCCTTTTTTCCTCTAAGTAATAAAATAATAATAATAAGTTTAATTTATATAGCCCCTTTCTCAAACCCAAGGCAAATAGCAAATATAGAAATGAACATCAACCTAGCGTCCCTCTACCTCCTCTTTCCAGCTCACGACCCTCATTCTCTAGCCCCCTCTAGAGGCCAGGCTGACACATGCTGCGTGCTAGAGGTTCAGGGTGGGTGGGCTTTTACAGTACATAACCCCTGTCCTGAGTTACTGTTGTGTGTCTGTCTGATATGGAAACTGGAAAGAGAGAAAAAGAGAAAAAGTTAGATGGGAACTGGAAAAAGTTAAATGTTTGGACGTTGCTCTGACCTTCCGCGTTCTGAGAAATGTGGATCTGAGATTATTTATTTTACTGTGGAAGATTTTTTGAATAATGTTCCTGGCACGTCCAAAGTCATTTTTGCTGGTATGAGAGTTGAATCTCATCTTTCTCTCTCTTCCTTCCTTTCCCTCTCTCTCCTGTCTTTGTAGTCTTTCATTTTTTTCAATAAAATAGCACAATACCTCTAGTCACATTTTGTACTGAATGTGGGTGGCACTGAGTGCAGTCTCTATTCGTTGCCTTTCAGGACTTGACAGAACTCTCCCTGTAAGCTCAGGGGCAGTCGCAGAGCTTACCTGGTCTTTGGAGGGAGTGTGTAGTACTTCACATTATATAAAACTGATTTCAAACATACACATTTTTGTTTACATTTTTCATAGACCTGCTATGCCTCATTAGTACAGCTTACTACACAAAAATGTACTTTTAATTCAAATCCAATCATTTATTGTTTGGCAGCCCTATTTGCTGTTCTGGGAATGTCAGGAATATGTATAAGTTTACTTTATAATAACATGTTTTATGGCCATGTCACTGGTGACATACTGTAACACATGGCTAGCTTCCTTTTTAATACCCCCACAGGTGCTGTAAACCGTGGGGCTGACATGGATTGAAGATACCAGAAGATTTAGGTACTGTACCATGCTTGCAAGTATTCTCGTATCTAAGAAGAGGAAAATCATATGTAATATATACAGGCTATTCAAGGCTATTACATACAGTGAATGTCATGTATGGCATTCCAGTTCCTGATAATGGTATAGAAAATCTGACTGGACCAATGGAATGTGCCTTTCCATTCTGTGACACTGATAACTGATAACAATGCCACTCATTTATCTAGGTGTGGAAAGTGTGTCTGGCATTACGTTTCTTTTACTGTACAAAGCAAATACCATGTGATTGTTTCATAGCTGTTGAATTAGAATGTGCATATTTGAAATACTGCTTCTTTAATCTGTGCACTTGTGATTGGTGCGCTTTGTAATAAGATGCCAGACTCCACTCATTTCAGTTGGAATACACCAGACAATGCTTAAACTATGGTAGGGGGTATGCATTTAACTAAATGTGCATATAAATGCCCTTTAAATAATAAAGTATCTATCTATCTATCTATCTATCTATCTATCTATCTATCTATCTATCTTTAAATGAAACAAATAAGACAAAACAAGCCATGTAGGCTACCCTAAGTGATAGCATCCAAGAAAATTATTATTTTCTGTCTACCTTCTCACTTATCTTCTGCCAGAAAATAGAAAAAAACAAAACAGAAACCCATACCAATGCCAGAGGAGTCTGCCTTCAAGTGGAAAAGAATAGTGATAAAAGTTGATTTTAGTCTGTCTGTGAAGGACTTCATCATATCTGTCTGTGAAGGACTTCATCATTTCTGATGCCTGTCTGCCAATCAGCCCTTGGCCATACAATCCCATCCATCCACATATGTAATTGCCTGCCAGAGTCTTCTGAAACAGATTTACCAGTGATTACTGCGATTTACAGGATTAGTGAGAGAAAAAGCTAAATGAACCCAGTTTTGCTTTCACATTTGTGTGTGTGTGTGTGTGTGTGTGTGTGTATGTGTACACCTTTCACAATTTCACAAAAATGTTCATCCCATTGAAATTATAATGCTTGCTCTATGAGAACAGGTTATTGGGTTCCGTGTAGGAATAGGAATCAATCCTAAATATTACAAATACATCAAAATGCAATTGAACCTGGATGGATGATATGTACCTTGTTTCTGATAATGTGACCTTGAGCACTTTAGTGGTTAGAAAACAAGTTACACTGTAGGAGTACCGTACATGCTGCTGACTTATAGTTTGTGATATAAGGTGAAGCTCTGTTGTATAAACACTCAGTGCACCAGTGCGTCCATAGTAGGGATATAAGATAGACAGAATACCACCCATCTTTGGTGTTTGACATTAACATTCACATGCTCACACAACACACACACACACACACACACACACACACACACACACACTTTTCTCTCAATATAGGCCTATGTAGTGTTTAGATGTAGTGTAAAGAAACAGACTGTCCTGTGCTTGAGAGTAGGCTACTGTACAGACTGAACTGTTATTCTAAACTGTTTACAGTTACTGCTCTGTATCTCCAACTACAGTGCAATAATAAAGCTTAGGCCATGCCTTGTAGTCTTGGTGGAAGTATTCAGCAGAACTGGTGTTCCATCCCGAAGCCATACACTGGTATGCATGCCCCTCATGTTTCAGCTGACTGAGACTGACTGACAACTCCTCTGGGCATGGAGCTACAGAAGCCTATAACCTATCTATCTGTGAGTGTTTTTATTGGGTGGTGGACTGCGATCTGTGTGACATAAATATTGCAATAGGTGTTGAGACAACACACACACACACACACACACACACACACACACACCTATAAAGTTACCTACTGTCATTCATTACATGTGCATACACAGGAGGGATATCGGAGCCCTGTGTGGCGCTGATAACACAAGGGAAATAACTCCTCTAACTTTTCTATCTTTTCCGTTCCACTTTCAATATTTTTCTTGGCGCCACAGTGAACTTAAAGGACGACTGTAGCTTTAATAAGTCCACCTTAATGAAAATCCCCCACTGCCCCCCCCCCGCCCTGCTTGTTCGAGGTGACGTCGAACAGGGTCCTAGGGATCGGATCAAGCCGGCCTGTGTGACACGGTTCCACGCAAGAGGAAAGCCAAGGGAGAGAGGATCCGCCACTACGGCAGGTAGTAGCCTACGGCCGTCCGCGGGATCACTCGCCATGAAATGTACGTTGAACGCAAACTTTTCCTAGTTTTAGTCTATTCCAGTTAGCTTTGGGCTTGTTTGGATGCAACAGTCATAGTGCATGTTTTACAAGCAGAACATCCATTGAAAAGACGCAACCGCTGAAAAAGTGCACCTGCTCCCCGCTGTTGCGTGCGAGAACTTTAATCCTCCCTGATATTCCTAATTCCTGTTTTGTTTTGTGTGATGGAATACTGCTTGGGATTTCGTTTTGTTGATCCGTTTAGGTTGTTGTTCTGTTTATTCAGATACGGTCAACTTTTCCTTTAGTTAGAGGGGCTTGTCAGGATGAGCATCGTAGTCCGTAGGCTACACACCTGTCACGGCATATGAGAGGAAGTTCAAGCACATCAAGGGCCTTCGTAAAATGTAGGCCTACTATATATTTAACATTAAGGAACTATGCTTTTAAGTTTGTGGAGGTGCCGCGCCGTTAACACTGCTTAGGCTACTGTACAATCTACACATTCCGTAATTCCTCTCTTGATGAAATTCTGCTGTCAACCATTAGCCTGCATGTAGTCTGTTGGCTATGTTGTCACCTCACATATACAATTGCATTTAATAACATTTAGCCAATAATGTGTATGATTATTATGCCGTGATTATCCTACAGAACCAATGTAGGCCTGTCATCATGATTGGATGAAAGTTTAGATGCACGTTGCTGGTAGACAGTTTGTTCTAAATCCACTGCTTATGCATGAGACTGGTATGAGCCCCATTATGGGCCGAAACTGAAGCGGTCAGGGTGGTCTTTCTGGTCACATGAGCCTCTCTACTTTGCCTTTTTAAATGCTGTTCCCCCGAGAAATGTCCTGTGGTGTGTTCTCTGGCCAGTGTTAGAAAAGACCTGGGCCAACCCCAACTGGCTATTCTTTTCATGGTACATAGATGCCTAGGCCTGGAATGATGCCATGGGACTGTGCTTGTCTTGAGCTCATTCAGACTCTGCTGTGTGGGTTGCTGTAAGTTGCAGTAAATTGGCTGCTAACAGGTGCTTGCTTTTAGAAGTCACCTCTGAGATTCTGTGTGGCTCTGGGGTCGGGTAGACTGTCCTTAAGATGGGGGTTATGGAGATGGTGGTGTCCTGGAGAATCCCAGGAGGGCGGAGAGTGGAGGCTCTCCAAGGATCACCCCTCCATCAGCATGGCAACTAAGGAGTACGAATAGAAACCGGATGTGGATTAAGGTCTCTGGGCATTTTGAGACGCTGGCTTGGCATTTTGGATTGATTTCAATCATGACATTTGATATATTTGTATTCATGCTACATTTTGCTCACATGTGTTATGTTTTTGTGTCTTTTAGAGGTTTTCAGGCTTTAAGTTATGGTTGGTCTTATGTAACTTTTATAGCTTCCGCTAAATTGATATGTGAACCACACATGTTCCCATTTGAAATGTGAAGCTTCTAACAGCGCTGCCAATGGGGGAAGTTTATTATCAGGAGTCCCAGACTGAGACTGTCCTTCTAGCAAGTTCTCTCAGTCTGAGGCAAATGATGCAGAGATGCAATGCACTCAGCGCTTGGATTACTGTAAACCCACCCCCTATGCTGTGTTTGTCCTGGCCTTTGGATCAATCTGGCAAGGACTGTGTGTGTGTGTGTGTGTGTGTGTGTGTGTGTGTGTAGGTGTGTTTGTGTGTGTGTGTGTGTGTGTGTGTGTGTGTGTGTGTAAGAGAGAGAGAGAGAGAGAGAGAGATGTGATGTGATGTGA
This sequence comes from Alosa sapidissima, assembly GCF_018492685.1. Taxonomy (NCBI): domain Eukaryota; kingdom Metazoa; phylum Chordata; class Actinopteri; order Clupeiformes; family Clupeidae; genus Alosa; species Alosa sapidissima. The sequence goes on along the minus strand of NC_055972.1, from coordinate 16,072,610 downwards.
TGTGATGTGATGTAATGTGATGTGTGTGTGTGTGTGTGTGACCTTATATTCACTTTATCCAACTTCTTCCAATACACACACACACATACACACACACAGAGGTATGCAGAGACCCACAGCTGGACTCTCCCCCTTGGTCTGTCATAAGGTCATGAATGAGCATCACAACACCTGACTGCTGCCCTCACTCAATAGAGATCACAGCGTCTGAGCTCACTTCTCAGAGCGTCTGCATCATTCATGTGTCAGTATGAAGCCTCAGGTGGTTTGGGAGATAACACTAACCTTTTCATTCAAGCCTGCCGAGAATAGTTTCCGATCCACATGCAGCACATACCAAAAATTACATAGCTGATATATTTAGGTAGAAAGATAATACTTATCTTAATGTTTTACTGTAGTAACAACATTTTCCTGATACACTTACATATTTATCACTACCTATCAGATTTATGAAACTGATATACTTAAGCAGTGATACTGCTGAATTATGTTTGATTGCATTATATGTCAGAATCAGTTGCGGGCGTGATGAAGCAATGCTAATGTCACTGACTGATGGTGTCGCTTCGGAGAATAGCGTCTGCTAAATATCACTCAACTTCAACTTCATATAATCAATGCCCTCAACAAATTCTCTATGCCAACAACAAAGTGGTGTAAAAGCATCACATGGATCAGCTCGTGTAGGTGGATGCCGTCTGCCAAATTAGGCCTGGTGCTGGACTGTCCTGGACCGGTTGGCCTTTCATGATTATCTTGACTCCTGTGCTCAGGCGCGCCTCTCATGTCATAAGTGCCTGTCTTATCAGCTGGCCATGAGGCGGTTGGGCTGGGATCTCGGCTCTTTTGCAGAGCCGCCTGACTCTCAGCTCCACGTTGCGGGGTCCCGACAGGCTTCTGTTTAATCTCAGATACCACCCCACCCACCCCCAGGCGAACACCGCATGGATGTCTTCCCTCCTCACTGCTGTCAGGGACTATTTTAGCTCTCTCAAACACCCTTACTGTACGACTATGCTACAGCACGACCTGGTTTCTGCTAAAGCCGAATCACGGAAAACCAGTGCCGCACATTAAACAGCAGGATATTTGACGAGTAATTAACAGTAATAACTTCACTAGTAGATTTTCTCATGAGGTACGGCATTGGCCCCGCTGGTCCTGTGATTTAGGTGCTAGTGGCCATGCAGTGATGTGGGTCGTGATTCATGCTGGCAGGTGCTGGCCTGAAAGGAGCCGGTAGTTTAGGGAGTTACCACAGGATTCACACAGCAATCCTCCTCGTCAGCAGTTGTGTGGCTGAAGGGGTTAGACAGGAGGACTGACCCTATAGATTTCTAGCCCTCTAGTCCTACACAAGGTCTGGTTCTGCGTGTGTGATATGTTTGATTGACTTTGATGGTTTGGTTCTTAATGCTTTACTGGCAGAAAGTTTTAAAAGCACTGTAAGGAGAGCAGATTGTATTCGTGTGATCTTGTCTCAGTGTTGTGGTCATGCTTTGCAGTGCATAACAGCGGGGGAAAAAGTGAATGTGTGATCCTGCTGTAATGTCCACTTCACGCCTTGATAGATGAGTGTTCATTTGTCATTTCCCGAGGCTCTCTGCACTGCCAGAGGGTAGCTGATGTGATCAGTGTGGGACCCTGACACCCGGGTACAGTGGTCTAGAAAAAATCAGCCGGCCTGGGAAGAGGCTATATTAGCACTGTGAATCACAGGAAGCCTGCCATTCTAGGTGTCCCCTTGCATGCCATATATGGCACCCCCCGCTCCCCACTCCCCCCCACCACCACCCCCACCCTCCCACAATGCCCCTGTACTATCACTTTCTTGCATGGGTTAGCTATTCTTAGCCTGTCACTTCGGCTCATCTGAGCAGGCAAGACCTCTCCTCCTTTTGCTCTTTTCTGTCTGTCTTTCATAGTTCTGGCTTAGCTGAAAAAAAGAGTGTAAGCATGATTTGATTATTTGCTGCTCTGTTGGTGTAAACTTTTTGGCTTGCTGTCCATTCTGTTGAGCTGTTTGGGACTTGCTGACTTTTTCCTTCCTTCTGCTGTCTTTTTTTTGTCTCACATTTTTTTTGTAACATTTTTTTTTCTCTGCTTACAGAAGCTACCTGGTGCCTGTTACACTTCCTAACCTCCATTTTTCCAACTGTTTGGAGGAAGAATCAAAGTCCATCCAAAGCAAGTACGTTTTTTGAAAGAAAATGAGCACCTACACCATCACCCTCAATGGACCGGCACCTTGGGGATTCCGTCTACAGGGAGGGAAGGACTTCAACATGCCCCTGACCATCTCCAGGGTAAGAGCCCACCAGGGCCCCCCTTCCCCCTGCTGGTCAGCCCAGCACGAGCTTGCTGGTTCTCGGCTGGTGTGTGTCTGTGTGTGCCCAAGCAGAGAAGACTCCTCGTAGTGTTATGACAATTCTGAGAGATCTGTGAGGCCTCTGACTGTTTGAATGAGTGTGGGGACTGCTTGTGCACTGGCGAGCCAGGGCAAATTTAAATTTAAGGCCTTTCTAAAAATGGCACTGTGAGTCATCGCAGAAGACACTGGGCTTTGATAAGTATTGATTAAACCCCTTATCATTTGCCCCATTGGATCCATTGTAGTGTTGATGACATAACTGGCACATTTAGGGTGAATGGGTTGAAGTGGACAGGCATAAAGGGAGGGGAGGAGTTTCCCCATAGGAAAAAGATTACAGCTCTGATTACAGGCCTATGTCGTATCTCCACATATTTCTGGTGTCTTTCACAAAATCGACTAAGGGTTTAACAAAGTTTCCACTTAATATGCAGTGGTATATTTATATGGGCTGTAAGTGCTTCAGCTGACTCTGGTGCAGTACAGAATTAGCCTAGCATTTGCTGTGGTTCAGTTTCGTGTGACTCCAGGCTCAATTTGAATGCTCAGGTTTTATGAACCTTTAGACTGGCATAAGATATAAATGGAGATAATATAAATGTTTGGCTATTATTGGACACGTGTGGTTTCTGCAGGAAAGTTATGAAGTTATTTAATTTATGATTCAGAGGTTTCTTCTGGTTGTATCCAGTTTCATTGAAAACATGTTCCAGTGTCTCTTGACTAGAGTAGGGGACATGCATTTTTGTCAATTTGGATACAGACCTCCTCAGTGTTCTCACAGCACGGCCTGTCTCACAACATTCACCAAAGTGAAAGGATATCCTAATCTTATAATTATAAATAATACATACTTTTGTAATTACCACTCAATTGTGATAATACATGGTCATTTTATATTATACTAACATGTCAGTTAAACTTGATGAAGACAAAATTTAATTTTGTTAGCCCCCCATGAAGATCACATGAAGGACACAGAGCCTGTCTTGGTTGTCTTAATTTGGCTTCCTGAGTGTGACCCAAGCGGAATTTGTAGTTTGTTATCACAATGCAATAGTGTGGATGTCTTTCTGAAGAGGTGTCGTGGTGGATGCATGTCAGTGTGGCTATAGATGTCGCTTAATTCTCAGAAGTAATATGAATGGAAGAGGCAGGAGATATGTTGGAGAGTACAGCACTGCCTCTCTCTCTGTGTGTGTGTGTGTGTTTGTGTGTGTGTGTGTGTGTGTGTGTGTGTGTGTGTGTCTGCGTGAGTGTATGCGTGTGTGTGGAGTAGATAGGGTTAAGTGGTGTGATGCTGTATGAATTTTTCCTTGTGTTCACTGTGACGTTGTACTGTAGGTGATGTGCTCGCTGGAATCTGGAATAGGTGTTATATATACTGGTATATATTGACTCTCTGTTGTTGGTCTTTGATATCACGGCTCTTTGCTTTGGGAATGTGTGTGCTTCCATGTGATTATGTGTAATGGACAAGTATGACATGGTCAGTGGGCTCTCCTCCCAGCCATTGTAGAGGTATTAGTGGAACCTTTGTTCCAAAAAATAGCTGCATTTAAAAAAGGACCTGCAGTGTCAAGCGGTGTCAGTTAGATGGGCTCTGTCGTAAAATGATAGAGTGCCATTCTGTCACCCGTCCATGCGTACCTTGCGGTCACGAACAAATGCATGCTCTTTTCCTGGCCAGGCTCTCCCTGCACTTGTCATAGTGCAGATGATGTCAGAGGACTTTAATGGGGTCCTCCGCAGCTGGAAATGTGGACACTGTGATTGTTTTACATCATGGAGACAGCTTAGTCAAAGCACCAGAGATACAATAGCACTGTTTTCTAATTCTGCACCACTGTACATTTGATCAGATCCTTTCCATAATGACCTCACTATCCAATGTTCCAGTGTTCCATACATGAGGAAGATAATCTATGACAGAACTTGAGGATGTTTTGTTATTGCTTTTAAACAGCAATTTTGTTTGTTGGCTTGTTATCATATGGTTGTGTCAGTGTTGTGATTATGTTTGATAGTGTGCTTCCATCATATGTGACATTAACGTTACAGTGTAGAATAACAAAGTGTAGCTGTTTTGTGGGTGTTGTATGTATAAATGTAATAAAATGTATATAGAAAAAGGTATTTTTGGTTTGTGTTGAAGGCAGTACACTGTAGGTGACTTGTAGAACTGTAAGCTAGTTCCCATACAGTAGAGGGGATTGAGGCAGAATGGCTATGGTCTGGAGTGGTGTCTGAGGGCAGTGTTTAAATTTGTGCGGTGACGGTCAGGATTTACGTCCCTGAGCTGTGCACCCTGGCTGGCTGTGGGCCTTGCCCCTGGGCTGGGGGGTGCTGTGGGGCAGCAGGGGTGGAGGCCGTCTCCCTTTTCCGGCCGAGCGGCGGCCGAGCAGAAGGCCCAGTCACTCAGAGGCCTGACAGGTGGCCCCTGCTGCTGCCGCTACTCCTGGGCGTCGGGTGCCTCTGCTGCTGCTGCTGCTGCCTCTGCCGGTGGCGCCGGAGGCTAAAAATACATCACGCTAACGGTGATTGTTTGGGAAGCCTGCAGACATGGAGTATTTTTGTAGTGGACCAGGTGGAACAGAAGAAGAATAATGTGTGTGTGTGTGTGTGTGTGTGTGTGTGTGTGTGTGTGTGTGTGTGTGTGTGTGTGTATGTGTGTGTGTGTGTGTGTGTGTGTCTGTGTCTGTGTGTGTCTGTGTCTGTGTCTGTGTGTGTGTGTGTGTCTGTGTATATCTGTTTTAGTGTGCACACAAGTAATTATGAGCTTTTCAAACAATGTTGGAGATTGGGGCACTGTAGAAGTAAGGCAAAAGACAGCTGTCTTTTATGGACAGCTCACAGCCCGTTAAATGTTTGTGAGGCAAGATAGTTTATCACTCTGTTCCTCTGTTCATTCATTATTTCATAGACTCTCTGATACCCTCAATTAGAGGGACATAAATGGCTTCCCGCTGACCCGGTCACTCTGACTAATTAAAAACAGTAGTTATCTTATTCTGGTGCCACTTGAGGGCACTTGCAGCAGATGCGCTCAACCAGGGGCGTCATGAAAGCCAATTCAAATTCAACTCATTAAAGTGTAAGCTCATAATAAAGCATGTTTAGACACACACATTTACACTTTCTACACTTACCCTTCTACACATGATTTTAAAAACTGTAGGCTACCATTGCAGTTGTTATGATTTTAAATTGATATGTGACCTAAGAACAACCTTACATTAAAAAGGGTGCTGAGGTCTGACTTTGTGGTGCTCAGAAATTAAATTATTTTAATCTTAATTCATGTGATGAAGGACTTTGAAAGAAGTTTGACAGGTTTCAGTGCTGAGTAAGGTTAACACTAAATATTTGAATATTTTACTAGTAGGCCTAATATATGTTTCATTACCATTATGGCAAGCAATAGGCTACCTCATTTGTAAGTTGCTACCTGCAAATCATGAGCAAGTGACCTGATAATATGAGCACATGAGAGAGACTATACTTTCTCGCCCTCTACATCACAGTCATAGCGATCCTATATAAAACAACTTTAGGCCATATTTGGAACGGGTAGCCTATCCCTTTTCACTACATGGATTAGCTGCCAGATACATGAGAACAAGTGGAGAAACATCCAACGCGATGCCTTGGTAGGCCTAATGTTAATTAGGTTGGATTTTCTAGTCACTGCAAATTTAACACCCTTGTTTCTATGAAACTGGAAACAATTGAACCAGGAGACTTTGCCAAATATTTGTAAGAGTAGGGCTACGTTACACTGACACCATGTAGGCTAAAGTTAACGTAATGCCCTGAATTCGCTGCCAACATCAAATCCATAGTTCTAACTTTTTGATCACCAAGTCAAAATTTCCAGGTCAGCCACAAATAATTCCACTACTTTTTATTGCTTAGCCTAGTCTACTTACCACTTCAACACCATTGACTGTATCTGTTTAAACTGTAACTGTTCAACAGTTCAACACAAGCAAAACGTTGCGAGCTCAATGCACGTGTGAGTTGTTAAGGGAACATTAGCCTGGCCTTTATTGCCTTCCTATGTACTCCTATGCTCGATTTTCATCTCCCTCCGCGAAGCGCACCAAGGGGATGGCAAATGGCCAGGCTAAGGGAACATACACAGACACCAATTTTAGGAAAAGGGCTGATGTTGACCGGTCTTCAGCTATTTTGGTACGGTTTATTAGCCTGACGTAGTCATACTCAATTCTAGTCAGAATATGAGTCTGATACTGCTCCATTGGGACGTTATTATGGGGCGTGTTTTTAACCGATACAGGGGGGGAATGCCTCTGCACTCAATTGGATAGACCTAACCAATCAGAGCAACGAAATAGCTTAGCGTAAGGTGTAGGAAGAAACACACAAACCACAAATCACACAAACACTTCTCCACAAATGCCTTAACATTGTTTTCTGGTCTTTTGTAAAAGTTAGTGCCGTCAATAACTCCTAGCCTGCAACACTCATTAGCGAAATCTAAGAGATACGTAGCCTAGTAGGGTAGGCTATTAGGAAAAAACTGATAGCCTATATCCCCTCCGTTTTAAAAAAAAAAATAGTTGAACACTGATATGCTACAAACATGTTAAAAAGGCTGTCGCAAATCCCTCGAACAGGTGATCAATCAGAGATTTCAAACGAACGAGGAACATGTCGCAATGCAACAGCGCTGTTTTCCCTTGATGAAAGTGAAACCACGAGTTTTCCCACATCTCAACTTTGGCCAAAGTTTTCAGAAATAATCGTTGTCAGTGATAAAACCTCATTAAATAATATGCATTTTCCATATGGGGTCTTAAAAGCCATGTATCCTTCTAGCCACAGCGTTTTTGTTTGAAACATAAGCCTAATCTAAGCGTGCTCAGATGACGTAATAGACGCTGTTGCTCACCTGTCCATCATCGTAAAGCCCGATCTAGGGCGAGCATACTTGCTCCACAATGGAGCAATGCCAGACCGAACTTCCCGACCTCAAATGTTGTGGGCGGGACTAAGTTCGGAATGGCACCCAGGCTAACGGTTTATTACACATCCAGAATACATTTGAGTCGTTATAGGCTCTGGCTTATTATGGAGCATAATAGGAACAAAGTTATGATCAAAAAAATTATCAGGGAGGAAAAATCTGAGGTGGCACGTGCCCCCTTTATTTCAATGGGCATATGACACCACTGCGCTCAACAGATGAGTAGATGAGTTACGCGATTTAATTAGCCTAAAGATAGAGAAAGAGAGAGAGAGGGGGAGGGAGGGAGAAAGAAAGTTTCAACCTTATGCACTTCTCCAGCAATGCTCACACAGTTAGCCAATGGGAGACCAGAACCAGAGAATAATTAATTCAGTGTTGTTGTGTAGGGTGGCAGCCTATCTCATCTCTCTTATTCAGTGTGTCTAAATCCACTATTCCTCCCGTTAGCCGCGGTGATCTGCCCTAATGTGCTTGGATCAGAGTGACTGGAACAGTTGCTATAGATAGAAATCCTCCCCTTCTAGATTTCACAAAATTCTTCAAAGTAAAGATGTCTATCTGCCTACCTAACAGGAAGCCATGCAATTTGATTTTATTTTGCATATCAATTGATCTGTCACGGACTCCTTAACATCAGAAGGCCTCATGCGAAGGGTGGCTTTTGGCTAACTCAACTCAGACGTCAGCTTCTCTGAGGGTTATGTGGAATCTTTGTGTTGTTGTATACCCACAGGCCACCATGTTAACCAAGCTTTGGTGAACTCAATAAATAATGTATTACTGTATATAGGTCTACATGTAGATCCATTTAGAACCAAGCTATGGTGTTATGGAACCACCCTAGCAACCATCTTAATTTCCCTAGCAACAACCTAGCAACCACCGTTATTTTCGAATTATAAATCCATCTATTGTATAGATTGAAGCTGAAACTAGTTCTGCAGGAGGATTTATGCTGAAAGGCAGAGAAACCGAAACAGATGGCAAGAGTGAGGAAAAGAGAAGGAAGCCACAAACTTGTTGGTCAGTTCTAACACTGGGGAGCAGACGATGGATAAAAATACTTTTCTGTGAAATGGGATGAGAAGAACCCTGGGTGTAAGGGCGGGAAGTGGCAGTCAAACACTTTGCTAGTTTCAGGATAAAAAACAAAATGTGCTCTGTGTTTAGAAATTACTATCAAATCATATAGACCAATAAACTAATTTAATTTGGCCATAGCCAATGAACTGCTTGGCCACAGCCTGTGCAATATCAATGATTTTTTTGTTAATGGAGTATTGGCACCATGAATAATCAAAGTATGTTTTGAAAATCTGTTCAAAGATAAAATGTAGAAGCACTGTTTTTCTAAGGGGCTCATATAACTCATTCAAGTTTATTAAGCAATCCTGAGTGTGCTACAGTATGTACTGTAATATTTTTCTTGGATAGATCGCCAATTATTGGCCAAACAGGCCAATTATAGTGAAATTGTGAACCTGCTGCAAGTATCTGCGCAGAAAAGCTCATTCTGTTTATCAAGTCAATTAAAATGAGTAGATAGTAACTAAAATAATTGATCACGTGCCAAATAACAGATATTTTGATGCAAATTAGTGATAGTGATGTTTGAGTCATCTATTATTCACACCTTTCATTCCTCTTCATCTGGAAAGCACTAATGGTGCTTGTATTTCCTTCATGATGTGATTCCTTCATGAAGACACTGTCAAGATGTTTTAATAGTTAAGTAATGTGATGTTATATAAAAACATTATCAAAATACACTGTCTAATTCCGATGGAATTTAAAGGCGGAAAAAAAGGATAGGGCTCAGCATCGTTTTACGATGGCCTCTCAATGCTTTGGGGTGGCTGTTGTGCCACTGAAATGCATCTTGGAGAGGAGCCTGCCTGATTATTTTCTCAGACTTTGCGTGTCTTCTTACCGAGGCATCGTCAACAGCTCCTATCATTTCTCCTCAGTTGGGGTTTCTTGTCACCGTGGTCATTTGGTGCTGGCGAGTGCACCAAAAGTGTCCCCCCTCACCACTACCACAACACACACACACACACACACGCACCCACACACACACACGCACACCTCCACCTCTGGTCTCCAGTGTGGTGTGCTGTAGTGGTCAGTCCATTTGCTGTGTTCCCACACTACCAGGCGGCTACATGGCTCTGACAAATCATGTGAAAGGAGCTGGAGCTTTCTGGGGAGGTTACTGAGAAAAAACGGCATCACATTGGGGCCATCAGAGCACTTCAGAGCAGAGTGCTCTCTCTCTCTCTCTCTTTCTCTCTCTCTCTCTCTCTCTTGTGCTACATGTCTTAAAATATTACCAGACCAGGAGTGGATGTGACGGTCTCACTGCTTGTCAGCACTAATGGTTCTGTCCATCTGTTTGGACAACTTAGGAGCTGTCCCTCTGGCATGTCCTTAGAATTGAGATTTTTAAAACCAAGCAAAAAATCTAGCAAAAAAAAAGACAGAGGGAAAAAAAAAAAACGATGGAAAAATTCCAGGAAAGAGCAATTAAGGAGACAAAGAAATAAGGAAAGAAACTGATGGAATGAATGAAATAACACATTTTGTGTTGAATGTGTTGAATCAATGCTGAGGACAGCAGCATGTTCACATCTGCGTCCCTGCATGCTGTCGTAAAAATTAATCGAACCCTGTATGACACAGTCCTGTACATCCTTGTTCTGCAAAACTGGATTTTAATTTAGAGTTATGATGGTGTCCCCACTGGTCTGATTGGATTTTGTTTACAAGCAGCATCCCATAGACCAGTGAAACGACACAACCGTGGCCCCACCCTCTCTGATACGCATAAATGGCAATGCAGTAACTCACAGCCACAGCACCATGACACCCAGAGCCTCTCCCCGGCTAGCCCCCCCAACACGCCACCGGGTATGACTCACCCCACTGGGCAGGGGTGAGCCCTCGCTGGATTTTTTGACCAGTTGGGGTGGGCACCCACACTTAACGTCATGCCAACCGCCGGCGCTGGCACTGCCAGTGCTGTGAGGGCACCGGCAGCGGGGATCATCGGTGTCCATACTGTAGTGTGAGACCGGGTCAGTGGTGAGGTTAGGAGCCAACGGTGGGCAGATAATAAAGTGTCTCTGAGCCCTGGTGGTGCAGACCCCTGCATTCCTGTGTACCCAACCCCCTCCTCCTCCTGCCTCTGTTGCCCCCCCCCCCCCAGCCCACCCCCAACCCCGGGCCTGTGGTATGGGACCCAGCGCTCGGGGAGTGCTGACAGGCAGGGCTGTTTTTAGCTGCATGCTGAAGGTCAGCAGTGTAGGGCCAGATTGTGAAGGCTATAGATACTAGCAAGTGCGACATCCCACCAACAGACTCCCCCTACACCCCCCCCCCCCTCCCCCCACTAGCCCTCCCAACCTCAGCCTAACATAACCCAGCAGATACCCTCTGAGAACTACTTCCAGGGCCCTTTAAAGCATGGAGAAGTCTTCATGATAAAGTACTCTTACCTGAGGATCTGCTTGCACTGTGTTTTGAAAAGCATTATGTTGTGTTGTTGTGCCCGTTTGCTATTTTGTGCTCAGGGGCTGATTAAGTGTGCGCACCTGACTTCACCTGCACAGCTATGGTTGGCGTTCCTCCCTCCGTGTTGAGGGCTGGACATTGATTGGCTGGAGTAGCGTGTGTGAATGTGGGGCGTTGGGGGCTGCTGGATGTTGGGTCGAGTTGCGCTCATCAGGTGTCAGATTCTTTTCAAACTTGTTAGCAAAAAACATTCCATCTGTTTTCTTTCTGCGATCAGCGTGTGACCAGCTGATGAAATGTTACATAATTTAGTAATCTTGTTTATGAGGAATGAAAATGTAGCTTTTGCTAAAATGTGGGCGTTCACAGCAGCATATTCAGTACAGCATATAGTGCTATCGTCTAGACTAAATTGTCTTTGAGGAGTGGTGCACTTTAACACTTGATTGGGATAGCAGATGCACACAAAACATAGTGTATATTATGGGAGTGGAGAGTCCCTGTGAACAGGGGAGAGCATAGCTAGTTGAGTGGTGGGCCTCTTTTAGTCTATTTATATCCCTGCCTTTCCATCAGTTTGCTCTATCTCCCTGTCCAGTTCCTACCCTTTGTATCTCTCTCTCTCTCTCTTTCTCCCTCATTCTCCCTGTCCCCCTCTCTCTTTGTGTGTGCACTGTGTGGTTGTTGTGGGCCTCTTATTCCCCCCAGTTCTTTTCTGATAACACAGAGCAGATCTTTTGTGTTTGTGTGTGTGTGTGTGTGTGTGTGTGTGTGTGTTTTGTTGTGTGTTTGTCTCTCTCTCTTTCTCTCTCTCTCTCTCTCTCTGTCTCTCTCTCTCTCTCTAGGTACTTGTATGTACTGTGAACGAACCAAACAGGAGATTTGAGCTGGCATATCAGCCAGCCATTCAGCCGGGCATCAATTGGAATGGGCTGAGTGGGGAGAGTTAAAAGGTGTTTTGTGTGCCAGCCCCATTAATCCCCCCCCCCCCCCCTCGCCATCCCTTTGTTTCCCTGTGTGTTTCCCCGTGTTCCTTTCCTGATCTGCGCTGTTATTATTTTTGCCAAATGAGGCTGAACGAGAAAAATATTGATGGGTGAAAAGAGTGAGGAGTGGGTTTGATGTTGATCCACAAGAAATCACATAGTTGTTTAGACTAAACGCTCTAAAGATTAGTGTCACCTCGGTGCCACTCAAACTTGAATGTTGACAAGAACCGAGGGCAGATTATCAGCATCAATAGCATCAGTACAATTGTTGCTATAATTATTACTCCCTTCCAGCATCAAGGTAAACTGAGCAATAGATGCTGAATACCACAGCTTGGATCCTGCACTAGCCTGAAATGCCCTTTGTGTAACACCATATTTTAAGCTCTTCTGAAATGGTCACACCTCAATGAGTCTGTGTCAGGAGGTATTTGTTCAGATATCCTGGTAGGTGCCCTTGGATGAGACAGGAGTCTCACTGACAGAATAAACCATAGTGAGACGCTGGTGTTTAAATTAGAGCTTCGGGAACTCTTTGGGCAGAGACATACCTCACCATCTGCAACATAAAGAGGAGAGGAGACAGCATACAGATGATATATTTGTAACATATGGACTCAACAAATTATGTGCTCATATATCAGTGGAAGGTAGGGGTGGGACAAAATATCAATACAGCGATATATTGTCAAATACAGTCAAATTATTTGTATATTTTTAGGATCCGCTGAGCTAAAACTCTATTTTTGTTGTGAAATGCAGTGAACAATTCTAGCTCTTTGCTCTTTTCGTTTTCTTTATTTACACAGATATCATGATGTATCAGAGGTTAATCTTTTGCAATGTATTGAGTGTTGGAGAATCCCTGTATTGTGATATAGCGGATTCTGTGATTCCCGGCCCTAGTGGAAGCCTTTGAGCATTTTAACCATTCCTAATAACACAGTTATGTCATTTAGAGCTCTTGGAACTCCTGGTGATTTTTCCTAGCTGCTAGGATTGTTGCTGGCATTGAATGCAAAATGAATGGTTGTTAAATAAAATGATTGCTTTGAGTCTGTCTTTCCATTGAACACTTTCAGCTATGTAGTGCAAGTGCAACAGTCAAAACAAAATAAAAGTCAAAGCAAAATAAAAACCATGACTGAAATCACACAACTGTTCTCTGCTTGATGGCTTGGCCTTGCTCCACTTTGGAGTGGTCTCCTCGTCGAAGGTTCACCTCATCTGTCTTGTTAATGATCTTGTAAATCGTCTGCAACATGCTTTGTGCCAGTCAATAAATTCCTGATACGGTACGGTACCGGAAATTGCTTTTGCCGTTGCCACTGATGAGCTCTGGAATCTTTTTTTCGTACTTCAGGAAGGAGGTTAGAGGTTATCATCAGGCTTTCTCTCTAGCGCCCACTCCTCTTCTCCTACCCTACACCCTAGAGATGACTCACTGGCAGTGTGGCTAGCACCGACATTAGCCATGCTACAGCAACCTTTTAAGTTATGTCAGGAGACACCCGCCACTCCGCAGGCTAATTAGGGCTGACATTTAGGCTGGAGCTGGATAGAGGGGGTCTGACTCTGCGCACAACACAGGAATGCCTCCACCAGGGCACTGGAAGCAGCCAGGGGGCGTAAAGCCAGTGCAGCTGTCACTCTGAACAGAAGAAAAGATGGAAGAAGAGCAAAAAGGAAAAGTCAGAAAGTCAAAATGAATAGCAAAGTGGATTGGAAGATCTCTGTCTTCGATAAAAATGTGTTTTATTTTTTGTTCGAGCCAAACGCCTCTGGCTTGACAAGCTGTGCTTTAATCATTTGCTTAAGCTTTAAACGCTTGACAGTGGAAAAAAGCATAATACTGTCAGGTATTTATTTTTTTTATTTCTCATGAAAATCATATTCAGTGGCTTTGGATAGACACACACCCCAATAGATAGTATATGGCTGCACACACACACACACACACACACACACACACACACACACACAGACACACACGCACACACACACACACACACACACACACACACACACACACACACACACACACACACACACACACACAGGTTGCTTGTGATGTGTTGCCAGAAAGTAATCTCACCTCGTGGGTTTGTGAGCACTGAGACACAGGGGGCCCTAATTTGAATTATGAGCAAAAAGCAAAATCTTAAGTTAAAATTTAAATGATTGTATTAATTTAACCCATTTACTCCTAAAATGCCTACTAAAAACGCCTATAGAATCCTATGGCATTCTAGACTAAATAACCTTATTTCCTGAGGGTTTTCTGAAAAAATACTAAAAATTGTCAACGTCTACCAAAATTGAACATCTAAGCCTCTGTAGCACCTAGAAACATGAAATAAAAAGCATGCTGCGCTACGCAGCAACCAGCGGGAGGTTCAATGTTGCGCTATGCAGCAACAGGCGGGAGATAGAATGTTGCGTCATGCAGCATCAGGCGCGAATGAGTCAGTTCAATGTTACCACATACCGCATGATAGCTATACTGTATTTCATGCACAAAAACTTATTTGCAATGTCTCCTGGGGGAGATAGGCATGTGATACAGCTGCTACTGACATAGCATTACCATATGTTGTAGCATAAAGTTGAGAGTCCTATCATATCCTGGCTCAGTTTTCTGTGGCTACTGATCATCTTTCATTGTGTCATCAGAAATAGTGTGCCTGTGTGTGCATTGTTTTGCTCTCCAAAAACTAAAAAAAAGAGAAGAATCCAAAAAAAAATGATTTTGAAGTATTAATTAATGATACCAGTTTACCCAACCATTTACTACTGAGCAAGCATCTTTAAATAAAAATGTTTAAAATTGTGTTTTATACATTGAATGCTGGTTTCCCTACACTACTGATCTCCCGTCAAATACAGAGAATAGTGTTGCTTCCTCGGCATTTGTAAAGGATATCTCTCCATCTTTGCTTGTTAGAAATAACAAGTAGGCTGAGACCCAAGCAGTAACATGGAAAGGAAGCTCTCTCTGTCCATAGGGATGTGCTATGACCCCTTGGCCTGATGCTGGACTCTGTAGTACGCATACGTGGGCCCCTGTAGCCAAAAATGGATTTGGGGCCATAGATCTCAGGGAAGATGCCAGACAACAGATATCTGTAAATGAAAGTAGCCTGTGACATATGTGTCGTTTACAGTGCAACCCCCCACTTGAATCAGATTACAGTGTTAACCCAGTTTCAGGCAGAGGCATGTATGGACTGATAAGCTTGTTGCAGCTCTAGTGACTGATGATTTTCTTTAGAACAGCTGTGTAAGGCTTGACTTGCGTTATATAATTCAAGCTCAAGTCAATACCCTCCCTGAATTACAAACCTGGACAAATGAGGCTAAATTGCCTTACATCCTTGGAGAGAATGAGGATGTGGTCATTCTGGCTGCAAAATTTGTAGCAGCCTGCCACAACCTGAGGGACAGCCAGTGAGGCCACAACCACCAACAATGTTATATATTTGTTCTTATTATTAGAATTGTTGTCTTACTTTTATGTCTCAATAATTTTGGCCTCTTAATGACAGGTTCAGTGTGTGTTACGATCGCGCCCCCCTGCCCCACCCCTCAAGTGGATTTGTCCAAGCAGCCGCTAGTTCGAGTGCATGGTAGCCTAGGCTGTATAAGTGCCCTCCGCTGGCTGGTGTTAACATTATTGCAGTTTAACCGTAAACAATCAGAGGTCTAGTTTTATTCCATAAATATATTGTTTTTATAGACGTAGTTGCACGCGCTACCAAGAGCTCATTTAGGCTACTGCACCGGTTCTGTCAACATAAAAAAAACTACGGGTAGCTGCTATAGCCTACAATTTTCGCACAACTTGGTGGAAAAGTGTAGCGCAGGTTAAAGAAAACCCATTCATTTTTGGAGCTGATACTACTCAAAAGGAACTTCAAAGTATTTCCCATATAGTAGGCCTATCCTTTTAGCTCACAACGCAAGTGAAACTTGGAAAGTGGTATCTCCACCGAGTGTTACATTAGATGCACAATCAATCGCGAGTCGATGCAGGTAAAAAGTAGGCTATCAACTGGTAGGTTAGTAACGAAGGTATTGCAAAATGTGATGACGGCACACAAACTAGGGCAAAAACGTTTAGTATAGCCTAGACTTGTGGTGATAGCCTACAGTTAATGTGAATCGCGGACTATAACCAAATTAAAGGAGAATATTTGCACCAAAATAAAGGCTGTGTTTGTGTTTCTACAACATGTTGGCACAAAACGTAATTTCTGTCAACTATGACGATGTCCATGTTCAGTAGCCTATATTTTCCATTTAGTCAAGCAGTGACATGTGGTTTAATGCATAGGGTAACATGACGTGAGACAGACAGAAGATGAGCCTGTCTTTAGTAGCCTATCCCTGAATCCTGTCCCTCTCAATTTCAGCAACCAGATTTTTTTTTTAAATCCCGGAGAGACACCCCCGGACCCCCGTGTTGCCAGGGCCGAATTTTGCTCCCAGTCCGACCCTGCATCCTGCCTCTTGTGGGACTTTCTTTCTTTCTTAGCTATGTCTCTTTATTGCTGCTTTGTCCTTCCTGCTCTTTCTTGTTCATCATCTTTTGTTTGTCTATCTTCCTCCCAGTCTTTTTAAGAATAATGAATGTTGTGGGGCAGGGCCTGTTTCCTTGGCTCTGAGTGGAGAGGTGAGGATGGATAGTAGATCTAAGATGTCTACAGTAGTTCATGTCTTGGTTGTACAATACTGACTCCGTGAAACAGAGTCAGTATTGTACAACACACACACACACACACACACACACACACACACACACAGATCTATTGCATATTTCTGCTGTGCTGCACAGCTGAGTGAACTCTACCTTTCCAATTCACCGCCTGCCTCACCCATTCAGAGAGTGCAGGGGATTTGTTTAGTCCAAGAGTGGGTGGTGGTGGTTTGAAATACATCACAGACAACCCCCCCCACACACACACACACCATCCCACCACTTTCCTCTGGATTTAACAGATTAGAGAATAAATGTCAACACTGCCTCCCACATCACATCACCTCAATATTACTGCTCAATTTAACGGTTTGAAGATGCCACAATCAAATCTTACTATAGAGCCTGACTGCTGGTAAAAGGTGTTTTTGATATTTGGACAACTGAATCATTGTATTTGATTTAATCATAAATAATGCAAGACAATTCAGACAATACCGAAAAAATCACAACAGCCTTTATCTTCTTTGCACTTACTCTCAATTCTTTACACTCATAATAACTTTTCTTTACATTTTTAATAACGTATTAAAATATATAGGTAAGCTTTAGCCTATGTCTAATTATCATATTAGTAATGTTTAATATCATACTTACTAGAAATGCATAATACAGTATAATGAATGTTGTTTATCGTGCCTGGCAATGTTTGTCAGTAATATTTTTTGAGTTTAGTATACAGTTAACTGTCCTATATGTGTCAGTTTAGAGAGCCTTGAGCTCAAGACCATTTTTCTATGCGCACCGAACACAAAGTGTTCTGTCTCTTCCACTCAATGCACAGGTTTTCGTGCCACAAAGAAAAATCCAGTAGGCGTGAAAATGCATTGAAAGGTAAAGAATGTCACCTTGGAGATACTTGCTGAGTTGAACCGAGGATACTGGTGTCAAGGACACAGTAGGGAGAGCCTGATGTGTCAAACCACAACTCCAGACAACTCAAATCAACACCCTTTTCTATTGAATACAAAGGGAGGTCAGCTCAGCTACTTGCGTTTCCTCAATTTTACTTTGAGAGTAATAGTAGGTCCCAGGCACTCAAATATATAAGAGGAGAAGGAATTCTTTAAAAAGCCTTTATTGAATCTGGCTTAGGTCATTTAAAATATTGAGCCAACATGTTTCGACCAAACATGGTCTTCTTCAGGGCAAAGTAGCAACATGAATGAGAATGCCACAGACTTATAAGTTAAGTCCCACCCACAATACAATCATTTCATTAACTCAATAAGATCTAATATAACCAATTAGCCTAATGAGTAATCAGGTCTGCAAGAAAACCACACACAGTAATCAAAAACTACACACACACACAACAACACCAAAAAACAAACGAGAACGTAGACTATCTGAAAAAAGAGAGAAGAAAACAATCCTGATCCAGCTGGATGCATTAAGTTATCCTGGCTTGAACGAGGACATAGAATTTAAGTGTTTTTTATGATGTCGTAATATGAAGTTTTGCTCTCTTTCATGATCTCATGTAGTTTTGTCTTGTCTAGGATTTTCCATTTCTGGGTGTTCTAATAATTGATCATTGATTTGGTTTGTTTTCTTTTCTCTTTTTTTAGATAGTCTACGTTCTCGTTTGTTTTTTGGTGTTGTTGTGTGTGTGTGTAGTTTTTGATTACTGTGTGTGGTTTTCTTGCAGATCTGTTTACTCATTAGGCTAATTGATTATATTAGATCTTATTGAGTTAATGAAATTATTGTATTGTGGGTGGGACTTAACTTATAAGTCTGTGGCATTCTCATTCATGTTGCTACTTTTCCCTGAAGAAGACCATGTTTGGTCGAAACATGTTGGCTCAATATTTTAAATGACCTAAGCCAGATTCAATAAAGGCTTTTTAAAGAATTCCTTCTCTTATATATTTGAGTGCCTGGGACCTGCTATTGCTTTATTGGATTTTCCCTACCCCAAGAGCACCGCTTGAGGACTTGATAACTTCACCTGAGCACCTGGTTGAACCTCTTGCATGTCATTTACTTTGAGAGTATATATATAAGTTTGAGTCAAAGTGAGGATCGTTTATGAGTAGACGTGCCTTAGGTGGTTGCTAAACTTGTGAATGTCAGGTTCATCATTGTTTTATCCATGATGCCTTTATCCATAGGAGTCCATAGGAAGTATATTCCATAAACTGTTATGTTGCCAGTAAGAGAAACTATCTGAGGAACCCACTGTAGCTGTGTTATGTGTTTTCCATTCACAGTTTCAACAGGATTAATTGTTGCCTCCGTGGTGTTCTAGTTTTGTGAATACAACGTTTACCGTTATGTGTTCAGCTGTTGGGGATTACACTGCGGAGTGTTTCTTTCTTAATTACGGCTTGGCTGTGCCTCCTTTTTTTATTTAGTCGGATTCACACGTCCTGTGTAATCAGAGACCGGGCCCGCTTAGTGACGCTTCAAGCCTGGGCCTTTGCTTGTCCTGGATTGCACTGGGTTGTTGCATTGGAGCGTACTGTGTTATGTTACAATGGAATGTATTGTGTTGTGTTGTGTTGTGTTGTTTTCTGTGTGGACATTGTGAATCTAAATCTGAATGTGAACTTGTCCCATCCACAGATCACACCTGGGAGCAAGGCTGCGCAGGGCAACCTGGTCCAGGGCGACGTCATCGTGGCCATCGACGGGGTCCACACGGACGGCATGACTCACCTGGAGGCCCAGAACAAGATCAAGTGTGCCGTCAACCTGGCTCTCACCATGACCAAGTAAGACACCCACCGTACCCACTCTATACCACCGTGAAACTGATAGTTCCGTTCCTTTGTGATTGGCTGAATCGTGTTCGATGCCGTTGTAAAATCCAGCATAAACATACACCTTGACCACATTTCGTTCTATATTACTGCGCTACCATAACTTGATACAAAAGATAGAGGAAATATATTTCTTGGCGGAAGAATGATTATCTAGGAATAACTTGTTATATTTCTAGTTGCTGTTCCTTTACTTTATGAAACTTTGCCAGGTATTTATGGTATTTATGGTATGGTATTTATGGTCAGTAGGTTACACTGATTCTACAACAGCTAAGGGGGGTTTTAGCAATGCCCCTTAGCTGTTGTAGAATCAGTGTAACCTACGGCCTCTCGGGGCTTATTGCTTAAGTAAAACTCACCCACCATGCCTGCTCTATACTGTACCAACTCTAAACTCAGCTTAACAAACCTGTGGTGATGCTGGTGCAGGTAGCCATGGGTTCAGGAAATCCACACAGCTGGTTTTCATTCTGATATGTAAGCCTTTATAAGGTGCTTGCAGCAGTTAGAAAACGTCTATTTCTTTTCCTGTGAATGCGATAGACTAAACAGCATGCCAAAGTGAATCCTCTGCTGCAAATACCTCAGGGAGCTCTGGATAGGCATCTGTGTGTCTCTCTCTGTGTGTGCGTGTGTGTGTGTGTGTGTGTCACAGAGTCCGCGTGTGACTGTGCCAGGGTGTGTGAATTAATAGGCTCCGTCTAAGCCCCCTTTCTTTGCACTTTTGATGGACAGTGCTGTGTTACAGCTTGCGTAATTATAAAGATCAGACAGGGAGATTGAGTGCTGTGCAGCCAGGAGGTGTCTTCACAGGAGACATGGTGTTGCATGTCGCGACGGATGACTTTGCATGGTGCCTTGGCAGGGGGTTCAGATACCCTGGCCTGCAGGGGACATGATCAGTTCAGCAAACAAATAAAATGACAAATTGTGTGTTTTTTTTTTAGGTTTTTTGTTTTAAATTTCTCTGATGCCATCTTCTGGTGGCACCTAGGTTCCCTGGTGAACCCGAGGTGTATCAATTTGAAATGCTACATTTATCTGTGTGTTTGAAGTGTGCCTGTGTTTTGAAAAGGCCATGATCCGGGGAGCTGAAATGCCAGTGAAATTAACTAAATGTTCCATTTGCTACGGTGATGAAAGGCTCAACGAAATGGCAAAAAGGCAATACTCTGATTACATACAAATCAAATGAGGTGGATCCAAGGACCTGCCTCTGAAATGAAACCCTCTGAAGGTCCAGGGTCTAGTCAGACAAAGGTGACATCAAACAAGATCATTTTAGAAAGAAGTTAACTTGCATTCATGGATGATAGTCAGAGGACAGCTTAAGCCTGAGTTGTCCTTCATCATGTTACGGCTTATGTTTTTTTCTCATTTCATCAGGTACGTGACATTGTCAGAGTTACCCCCCACCAGAGATCCGACATAATTTAATGCATTTCATTGTAGAGAGGACCCATGAGAGGACTAAAGCCATGCCATCTCATATCCACATGATGATATAGTGAATGAAATAAATAATGAGCTGTAAAAAAACATGTTCACAAAGCTCATATCAGCCGTTCATATTGTTAAATTAAAATGACAGCCAAGGCCCTTTCAGCTTGCATCAGGGGCACTACCTGGCATGGTTTTACCATGAGATTCAATATGAATAGTATTTTGTCAAACATTTCATTGTTATATTCCTGATACTTGATGACTTCAAAGATGCCCATTATATATTTCCCATGATAGATGGAGCCATACACTCCCATACACAGATTCAGTTTAGAGTAAAAGCTTTGTTCAGTGGACATCTCCAGTTATTTTTTAGTCCAGAACAAAGCTTAATCCATGTCCCTAACTGTCCCTATATGTATTAATATGAACATTAATAAATTAGTTTATGAAATATATACTTATATTTCAAAGCTTTTGTTTATTTTTCATTTTTTCATTTATGAGATATAAGTATATATAAGTATATATATTTCAAACCTTTTTTTTCAAAGCTTAATCCATGTCCCTAACTTTCCCTATATGTATTAATATGAACTTAATATGAAATTAATAAATTATATGAACATTTATGAAATCATAAAATGATTACATCTTTAAAGCAATTTAATAGAAAGAACATTTTGTCACCCTGCTCTGAAGAAAATCTTCAGTTTTTCTGATGTGCTCACAGTGACAACCTGAGGTTACTTCCATCTCAATGCAATGGACAACACAGGCTTGAAACACATTGCATGTGTCTGCAAATGGAGTCCCCCTCCTTCCTTGTTTTTCTGGGCTGTGTGGGAGTGCCCGAGGGAGGGGGGGTTGGTAAGGTGCTGGACTGAGAAAGGTCACTGCATTCTATTCCCGCCTCGCCTTCCTTTGCACTCAATTAAAGAGGTGACAGACGATAGTGTTTAATGTGACAGAAGTGATTCATATGAAAGTGTGTGTCACTATTACTGCTGTCCTCTTTGGACTCCTCTTTGGATACCTGTTGGCTCAAAGTGCCTGGATGGCTTCTTGTCTTTTCTCAATGTTTGGTTTCTCCTGTCACTTTGTTACTTTAGTTTCTCCATGGCCTATAAACATGGCTTCATATACACCTATTGTGATTTTTACCTTTGGAAATGTAATGTTTGTATTTTACAGAACATTTGTTTCCACCTGTTTAAACTGGCTCAATGAACTAAAGCAGATGTTAATGAAATCAACATTCTGGGGAAAGACATCATGTACTCAACTTGTTAGGTTTATGTTCCTGGTTTGTCTTGTGCACAAAGATTTTTGTGTAACTGTCAATTTCTGTAAACATTTTCTGTAAACATAGCACAATGGCTATATTTCTTTGATCTACCTGTGTTCTTTTCTTTTCTAATATTGACTCAACACAAGGTCATGAAAGCTGGTGTCTCAGTGCTGAATGCAAGACTTTTACCTTGGAAACTTTTACCTTGGGTAGCACACAATGGGAAGCCTCATTGCTTTAATACAGCAGATGTGGATGGCGATTGTTTGGAGGAACTCTATTGTGTGTCTGTGGCATGGCAGGTAAACACCCTTTTCAAAGATCAGCTGACAGCTTTTGACAGGTGAGCTGTCGCACAGTATTTCTGTGCATTTTTTTACAAAAAAAAAAACTCTCTTCCCCTCTCTCCTTGCATCAAAATGGAAGACTGAATCCAGCACCTCCAACATTCTTCTAACCTTACCCTGGGGTCAAGCCATCAAGATGGCTGCCTGCCTAGCCCATCATCTTGTGTAACACAAAGGTGTGTGCAATCCCTGAAGCAACAGTGAGAAATGAGGTATGCAAGCGGCCGCTGTATCTTTCCCATATGGACCAAACCTGTGGACCTGCCTTCCCTCTAATCCTGGAGTGATGGCTTTCCTAAAACAGCCTTAATCTCACCAAGCCGAGGGTGCAATTCTGATAAGTCTCGAGCGAGATCAAATGAGGTTTACGGGCGGGTCGACCGCCATGAGGAACAGAAGAAAGCCCCAAAAAAGGAGCGGCCTATCCATCCGCTTTGATTCGCACATACCTGAGAGGATTTTTTTGTTGAGGTCATCTTTTTGTTTTTGACCTCTTCTAGGGCAGCAGTTCAGCCCTCATCTCTCTTGTATAATGTGATGATTCTGAACAGGCAATAAAGTGAATTAGATAGATAGATAGATGGATAGATAGATACTTTATTGATCCCCAAGAGGAAATTCAAGTACCTTTCCCAACAGTGTTTACATGTACAGTGCTCTTGTTAAAGGCTCTAGATCTAATTGTGTTTCAGGGTTTTATTTGTTGTCAAACTTATAGCCTCTTTCTCTCTCTCTCTCTTTTGTCTCACACAGGCACACACACACACACACACACACACACACACACACACACACACACACACACACACACACACACACACTGTTTGGTTGGTGCCCATGCAGACAAACAGCAAACAGTTCGATCAGTTTTTCCCCAAAGGCAACAAAGCTTGCCAATAATCCTGCATATGCTTCCTGACCTCCCTTAATCACTTGCCTCCTCCTTTTCAGCGTTGCTGCAGCATCCTTGGCCATGTCATTTCTGGGGAAAATCTCTTCACCTATTCGCTCGAGCAGTTTTTAAAAAAGGACAATTTGAGCTGGTCCATTGTTGAGCCTGTCCATTGTTCACCACTAGACACTTCAAGTAATGGGCCATGTTTTTGAGGCTTTGTGCAATGTCGAGGATGCACAGTTAGTTACAGTCTTTGATTGTTGCAGCAGAAGAGATGGTATTGGTATTGACACAAGTAAATATCGATTTTTATGTCTGGAAGTTTTCATCCTCTTTCAACAACCAACAGTAGTCTCAAGGACAAGATGTTATTTGAAGGATCAATATCTTTCTGAGAAAGGTTTATGTACATGAGTCAGTATGGATTTATGTATGGAAACGGTCATCTTCTTGAAAAGTTATTTTTTTCAGGAAAGATTTACAGCATTCGCAGCAATATAAGAGAAGACGTGTGAATATTTGTTTTTAATTTTCTGTTTTGTTTTTATTAATACAGGTCCAAGCGCCCTGTTCCTCTTCCTGTCGGCGCCACAAGAGTTGATGGTTCCATGCCTGTTATCCCTCACCAGCAGGTACTGCCCCCCCCTCTTTTTCTTTACATACATGATATTAATGTGTCCTATGTCCATAGGACACATTACTTTTTCTTTACATACATGATATTAATGTGTCCTATGTCCATAGGACATAATGTGTCCTATGTCCTCCCACACACATGCTTTACATGTGTGTGGGAGGACCTTTGGTAGGTTTGCCAACCTACTTATGAAGGCATTTTGAGGAGGATCACACTTAACTCCTAAGAGAGTCTGTAATATAAAACCCTGGTTGGTCGCTGAAATTCAGCCTGGTCACCTGAGTTCTCCCTGATCTCTGGAGTTCAGCCTAGTCACTGGGGCTCATGAATGTCAAGAGTTCCCCAGTCACTTGCAGAGCATCTTGTTTCCCCATCTTTCTCAGGGGAAGGGTGCTCTCTAGTGACCACAGTGCAGCACTGTGCAAGTGTAGCACTGCTGTCTCAACTCCCTTCAGACCCAGCGTGTTGAAGTGAAGAAGCTTTCGATAGTCTTTCTAGCAAATTCTGTTGTTTTTGAAGTGCAGAGCTGAGTTGGGCTCCTGCCCCAGACACTGAGCAACCCCCCTCTTTACACACTTCCCCCCCCCCCCCTCGTGTCTCTCCCTCCTTGAAGGGGCAAATAAATGGTAGTCCCGTGCCCCCAAACACCCCAGCCGGCGGTATAGACACTTCTGGTGAGGCAAACTCCCACCTCTCCGTCAACTCCTCGACGCCCGCCAAGGGGCAGTCTCCAGGCCCGACCAAGAGGAAGCAGTATAACTCCCCCATCGGTCTCTACTCTGAGGAGACCCTGCGGGAGATGGCCATGGTGCAGGAGAGCCAGAAGGCTAAGGGCTCCGGCACAGGCCTTTTGCTGGGGTATGTAAGCAGCAGGAAGCATAAATGTGTAGGCCAACGCTAAGGCTAACAGCAAAGTGTGACTATGCCCCCGAGAACTCTCCCTCTCTCCACAGTGGCATGACCAGTGTTCTGCTGCAGACAGAAAAACACAAACTCCACTAGGAGATATCTGCTGACTTTACATTTACATTTATTCATTCAGCAGATGTCCCATTTTCCATCTATTGTTACATAATATATTTTCTCAATGGAATGTATTGGAAATCCACAAAACCACTGAGCATTCAGCTTTGCAGGGATTCATGAGAGTGTTCTTCCGAAGCAGAGCAGAGCTGATGGTCAGTGGAAGGAGAGTGAAGGGGCATGACCAGTCTCTGCTGTTCACCTGCTTTTCTAACAAATGGAACCGGCGAAGTCTCAGAACATTCTAAAGATGGTAATCACTCGAATTCTCTCATGACCTCATAAGCCTGACCCTCACCTGGTGTCCGGTTCTGCTTAGCCTGCTGGGACCACTGCAGTCCCCAGCGCTTGGGAATGTAGAGAAGTCACCCGGATATCTCCCTGTTTGAGCAGTAGTCCTCCTCCAGTGTCAGAATGTCAACAAATGAAACAGGATTTGAGAGCACATACACAGCAATATTGATACCTCAAGCCAAGAGTCAAACATAATGAAATAATCAGTCAAATGCTTTATAATAATGCTTCCCATAGAGAATTCAGTGATACGAAACGTCATTATTGCGAGTAAAGAGTAAAAAGGGAAGGTGTGTTCTCATAGCACAGATTGCTACAGGCTTTTCACAGTTGTCTGAGGGGATAGAGTTACTCTGTAACCGTGACGACAGGGTAAAGCACCTGTTCCTGTCATCTCATTTAAAGGCCACGGAATGCCTGGGTTCAAGTTGCCCTCTCTCCTGCATTGCCATTGCATGTCTCTATCACTCTCTCTTTCTCTCTTCTCCCTCCTATCCCTAATTTGAATCCTCTCCCACTCACACATTGGGAAACGTTTAATATTTGTTGACTGTATTTATTCACTGATTTCTTTCACGAGTCAATGCGTAATTTGATAGGTAGCAAGCAGAAATCATTCACTGTCATAAATTCCGCTACATAAAAAGGCTCTAGATGCCCCAGCTGTGGCGCAACTGGCTGGGGCACCTGTGCTGTACGTCGGTGACCCGGGTTTGATTCCCGCCCCGTGGTCCTTTCCAGATCCCACCCCTGCTCTCTCTCCCATTCGTTTCCTGTCACTCTCCACTGTCCTATCATTAAAGGCATAAAAAAGCTAGATTGACAATTGATTAGACAATTACTTTCAACAGCTCTATAGTGTTTATCACTCAATTAACAAACAACAGAGGTCAAAATGATTATGGCCGAGCCTGTATCTTTAGTTGGGAATGTCACATTGAAGGGCACTTGAAGAGCACAGGTCACACAGGTCACTAACTCACCATCTTTCCTTTGCAGGCACCAAGTTTCCTTAACCCCAGACCCCTTGGATGATTCAAAGAGTCACTGAATAGTGTTACTAACCTTAATTTGCTCTCTCTCTCTCTCTCTCTCTCTCTCTTTCTTTCTGTCTCTCCAATGTTTTAGGTTATCTCCAACACTCCTGCCAAGTTAGTATGATTGCAGTATAGGTGCTTAAATGTGGATGATATGCATGGTGTCATATTGTAGGTGTTGTGTGTGTGTGTGTGTGTGTGTGTGTGAGCTGTGTATTCAGGCCTAGGGTTAGTGTGTCCTCATTGCATGAGTCAAGCAAGCTGCTATCAGCCATATGCCTTTACACAGACATTGGTCTTATGTGACCAGTTCAAATCTTATTGCTCAAGCTTGAATAAGACTAGATTGCCAGAGTACTGTATATGATGTTGTTTTATTGACTCTCTGTTCGGCATATGTACTGTAGCATATGCCTTTTGGACAGATTGCTTTCAACTGCTACAACACATGCTTTGAATTGCTTGAGATGTCTGGCGTCATGCTGCAGAATGTGCTATTTGTCTTGGATCATGGAATGACGAGAGTGGCAAATGGCTTGTCTATGGAATGATTTGCGGTTGCATGTGGTGTGTGTGTGTATGTGTGTGTGTGTGTATTTTTAGAGTTCAGATGTGGTTCTGTGTGTGGTTTCTCTGAAGTGCTACTGGGGGATAATGGATTTTGCTGACTTAGGCTTAGAGGTCATGCCAGGTTATAGAATGCACTGGCATGGATTTTTAGAGTGACTTGTTAGCTTGCCTTGTAGGCGTGCTTTATTGATCACATGTGCTTTGGTTTGCCTTAATTGCTCGTGGGTATTCATAGACCGTGGATGAGTGTGACTTTGGGTCAGTCCTGTTGTTCTTCAAAGCCCCCTGTTCTTTTTTTATCACGTACATCACTAATTCCCTGTCCTCTCTTCACTCCACCTTATCCTTTCCTCTTTTTATTTCTCATCCCCACCTCTACTCTCTCTTCCTCTCTCTTCCTCTCTCTCTCTCTCTCTCTTCCTCTCTCTCTCTCTCTCTCTCTCTCTCTCTCTCTTTCTCTCTCTTTCTCTCTCTTTCCCTCTCTTTCCCTCCCTCTAATTCTTCAAAAAAACACCCTTTGCCCCTTCCTCCCCCTCACACACAAATCACTCCAATCGCCTACAGCAACGAGTACCTCCCCAATTTCAACCCCACTGCTCTCAAGGACTCGGCCTTGTCCACCCACAAGCCCATTGAGGTGCCGGGCCCGGGCGGCAAGGCCACCATCATCCACGCCCAGTACAACACCCCCATAAGCATGTACTCGCAGGACGCCATTATGGACGCTATCGCTGGGCAGACCCAGGCCCGGGGTAAAGAAGGGTAAGAGTCTCAGCTGCGGCACCGCACCCTCTTGGCATGTCTATCCTTCTGCCCGCTTGCATGGTCCCTGCCCCCTCCACCCTCTCCGGTACCAGTTGTATCCAGAGGTGTATTAGCTGGAGGTGTATTAGCTGCTGCTTGATGCTGGTGGAGGCTTAAAACTTCCTCAGGATGTCTACTTTGGGATCTAGCTGGTATAGTATCATCCGATTGATTGACTGCCACGCGAGTGAATTCTGCTCCACATCTATGTGTTCGAGGCACAGAGAGCTTAAAAATAATGCACTGTTTATGGGTGAGAACTTTTTTGTGTGGAGTGTATTTGATTTGCTGTGGGGTTCCTGGATTTGGTGTTGCCAGTTAGAAGCAAGAAATAAGGAGCAAAAGTGTCTTGTGGGTTTTATATTGAATATCAGGATCAGGTCATTTAAAATGAACACTTGTATATTGGCACAGTTTCGGGGGAGTTTGTGTAGGTTATTAATTCATTCATTCATTCACTCATTCATTCATTCATCCATCCATTGATCCATCCATCCATGCTCTCACCAGCTCAACTCATGCTGCCAGTTGATCTAATATTGGTCATACATGTAAGGACCTGCAGCAAAACGTTCCTAGTAAAGACTCAATACTTACAGTAGCACAAGGGAACACAAATAAAGAAAAATGCATTTGTGCATATTTATTAGCTTCGACAGAACAGTTGTTCTGTTGTAATATACTCCTTAGGTATTTATTTGAGATCATACAGTATAGTGTGTTTTAATGTATTTAATACATGGAAGGCATGTATGCAAAGCCATGTATAACTGTGTCAGTGTGTGGATTGGGCATGTAATACTACAGTTTGATCAACTGATATGTTCAACATGAAATAGTCTCTGTACTCATATGACATATCATAGAGAGTTGGGGCTGGGTGACCCACACTAAGTTGGTTGGTGTGAGATTTCAGCAGTGCTTTCTTTTACAGTGCCCTACTTGCTCGTTAGCTGTTGCTACATGCGTATAGTAGCTAAGATGACTCAAAATCATAGTCCATGAAAACCGACATCTCATTTACAGAGTCAAGTTCCAGACTAACCTGAACCCTAATTTAGAGAGTTTTCTGTGGAAAAGAAAGAACATTCCTCCCCTATTTGTATCCAAACACTTTGACAAGAAACATTTAGAAAAGTTTTTGCAGGTGCTCCCAACTGATTATAATGACCAGACTTGCAACATTTAGGACTACCTGAATGGGCCTTTCTACAATACTGGTAACTGTCCCATTCTAGAATGAAACAGCGTAGGGTTTATTCTTTCCAGATATAGTATCATCAGATATATTATATGTCAAAGAGCTAAATCATGTTGCATTAACAATGTCTGTAATGTCTATAACTGGACTTTTTGAATTAAGTTGAGTGATTATGTTCCAAAGCAACTTGGTGAAAACAAGCACATCATCTTCATAACAGTTCTAAGCAAAATTTAAAATGACAAATATTTGCTGCGTAAGTGATAATCACAATGAATTGTTTTCATTGAGTTGTCAATCATCTGAAAGATATGATATTACACTGACCACCAACCAAACGAATAAGGAATTTGATAGTTTGATGTACACGAATAATGCTTCTAGTCACCTAGGTCATCTCCAGTGGCTAGGGCACTGTAAAACAAACATGGGGTCACTTCTAGCAGTCAGTAGGTGTGAACCATTGTGTTACTCTTCCATTTCTCACTCCTGCCCTTTCTATTTATCCATCTCTTCATTTCTCCACCCCACCTCCCCCAACTCCACCACTCGCACCCCCCTCATGCCCGCCCCCCCCACATCCATGGCTGCACCTCCACCCTGCTCATTGGTTGGGTGACCTGTCACAGTGAAGAGATCCCTGATGAGGGATCCCCATTGGCGTAAGTAATCCAAACTGTGGCGGGCACAGCCGCCCTATAACACCTGCCACATCTCTCTGCCTGTTCACTCACCCCCCCCCCACCCCCCTCGTCCCCAACCTCCCGTCACCCCTTCAGTGACCCCCCCTCTGTCCTCGTCTTCTTTTCCTCCCCTCTCCCCTTGAATTGGTTGTGTGCATTTGGATCTGACTCTGGATTACAGATTTCCACATATTGCTTCCACTCAAATGCAATGGTGACATCACTGGCAGGACTGTCTAAAAGTGCTTCATCACAGGTATCAGTTTTATGTAAGTAGAAGAATATGGAAAGGATATGGTAGATATTAATGAACAAATTACCAGTACTACCTGAATGGGCCTTTCTACAATACTGGTAACTGTCCCATTCTAGAATGAAACAGCGTAGGGTTTATTCTTTCCAGATATAATAGTGGCTCAAACTTCTCAAAGAGGGCAACGTTAAAGCAGCGGAAAACATCTATTTAAAAAAATGCTGTCATTTCATTAGCACTCTCATTCCATCCATTTGCCTTTTGGACCAATTGTTAAACCATTTCTGATTCAACATAGATAACACAGCATTTTATACATCAACACTGCAACACTGCATCATATTAGCACCATATTATGATTGGCCCCAAAGTGGAGTTTGGTGCATTTCCAATCCACTCTTAGCTAAGAGTTGCAGAGCTGTCCAGTAGGTTTTGGGGTCTTTTGTTGGCATTATTGGTTCTCTGACTTCACTGACTTTGGTTTTTGAAGTTCATACTTTCCCTGGAGGAGGGATTCCTGGGTTGATTTCAGTGTATCAGAACACAGCTACAATCAGGTGGGCGGTTTCAGTCATGTTTTTTTTTTAAATCTGGCACAGTTTGCCAAATTCTGTAGAAAGTTAACTGAATTTGTCTACCTCAAGAGAATGTTCTGAGCTCTCTTCTGTTTCTCTGCGTTTCTGACTGTTTGAACTGAATGATTTTCTGCACATGTAAATGTTCTAAGCCAAGCCACGTTGGTCTAGCCACACTGGTATTAGTGCTTTCTATGTCAGCTTACCTGCCTAGTCATTAGTCACATGAGTCTGTCACCAAGCTTTTTGTGTTTTCTTTGTTTGTTTGTTTTCTGCACATGCTCTGTAAGAACAACACAATGTTGATGTTGTTGTTTTTTTCTCACCACTCTGTGAGGCTAACGTAAACACCTGCACATGTTTTGAGTGTCACACACACACATACCAAACCAAAGCACAACAATCAGCAGAGGCTCTCTCTTTCTCTGGTCCCCGGGTCGGTTGGCTGGCCGGTCTGACGGCTGTGGGGCTCTCTCTGTGGTTCCAGTACTCTCCCAGTAAAAGACCGTCTTGTAGACAGTGCCTCCCCAGTGTATCAGGCGGTCATCCAGAAGAAGGATAAGGAGACGGAGATCAACGAAGGGACCCTCCGGGCTGCCCATCACCAGTCCAAGTCCTTCCGCATCCTTGCCCATATCACTGGCACCGAGTACTGTAAGTGTCAGACCTGGTGTTCAGCTTAAAACACTCATCGCCATTATTTTTACTTTCTTATATTAATCAGCAAGAGATACATAGCTTCAAGCTTTGGATTATTACTCTGTTGTCCAGAATGGTTGCTTATTCTGTATGTTGAAGCCACACTTTAATATGGCAGTGTTTCTTTAAATGCTGCTGAGTATACTGCTTTTTAGCCACTGAATAGTATTGAGTAAAATAATATACAGTATAAACAAAAAAAAACATTTTTGTTGTAACACATTGCTATTGGCTACATATCCTGTTGGCTAACCCTGAGTCATTTCAGACAACTGATTTGTATATTCTCTGTCTCCCCCCCCCCCCCCCCCCCCCCTTCTCTCTTCTGCAGTGCAAGACCCAGATGAGGACCGTCTGATGAAGTCAAGGTAGGCAGCTAGCAGCAGCTACTGGTGGCCTGTGAGAGAAGCTCCTTTCTGGCTCAAGGCTTCTGAGCCTAAACAGAGCAGTATTTCTGTCAGTCAGCCTCTCAGAGGAGACCTTTGCTCTCTGCGACCCCTGCCTCAAATCACTCTCTGTGTTGAACTTGAAGCCTGTGCTGTGAGGGTTTAGCTTTGGTCTTCCCAACAGTTTAGCGCCAGGACAAATGCGATAGACTCATTGCCATGGCACTTAGCCTGGAGACGTTGAGTTCTCGTCTTTCCTGGTTTCCAGACAGTGAGCTACTTTCGTCCCCTCTGTCCCACTCTCCACAACAAACTGACATGGTAGTGACATCTCCCAGGTCTTCAAATCAGATAGCACTTGCTTTGAACTGAGAGGCTTTCCAGAACACTTCTCAAACTCCAGCCACCCTTCTTGAGCGTATCATTCCATACAGAGTTCCACCTTCCATTAAAGCTATTGTTAGGAACAGGTACACAAAATGGGAAGCTCGAGTAATTCAGAAATTCAATACTGGTTTCAGAAAGGAAAATGGAGGCTTTAACCTAACCTACCTCTTCCCCTCTCTCTTTCTCTTTGTCTGTTTTCTTCTCTCCTTTTCTCCATCCTTCATGCCACAGGGAAAAGTTTCAGTCAGAAGCTAAAGGCCCACGTTTTGCTAGATTGAAAAACTGGCACCACGGTCTATCTGCCCAGATCCTCCATGCATCAGAATAAAAGTCTCACCTGAAAGTGTGACTTCATATACGTGGCATCACTGTAACAGCTCATACCACTGTACTGGAGAGGCAAACGCATGTAGAAAAGAATGGAAGTGAGGGATAGAAGGAGATGAGTGTCAAGAAAGAAAGTTCTGGATAGTTGGGTTATTCTCTAGGTCACATGGGAAAGGCATAATGGCATACTCTGTTAAGCTTGCTACCCTGAAGTGTTATTCTGTAAGCTTTTGGCTCTACCCCTCACACTTTTGGGTTTGAATTAAACCAGTTCCATTTGTTGTTATTTAAAGAATAGTTGTAGCTGGAAATGTTTTCACCATTGATCTCATTCTTTGAAGCTTGTTATTTTAGGAGAATAAATGTGATGCCACCTTTAACTGAAACACAGCAGAAATGTTTCTTGGCTTGTGAATGTTTTTTTTAGAATGGCTCCAATGAGAGAAAAGATGCTTTGCAGTTTTTTAAATGAAAACATTACATCCTAGTCACCTGTTCCTTAGATATGACGTGAACTGGCATCATAGGCCAGGTCAGTTTTCTCTTTCAGGTCATTGAAAGGTGAATAAAACTTTCACTGCATTAAGCAACTAAAATATGAAATTCACATCATAAAATCATTTCCATTATTCCATTAAGTCACATAATTAAATAGTCCTTTGTTATGAGTTCCTAGATTGTCTTTGTCATGAGCAACAGCTTATAAATTCTTTACCAGCCTCATGCCCATCTGATTAGAACTACATGCGTGTCAGGAGGGGCATGACTGAAGTGACATTAGTGTGAGGGAGACGTGTTATTAAAATATTAAAACCAACATCAGTCTTAACAGTCTCACCAAATGGCTCATGGACTTTTCTCAGCCATTGTAAAGGACTTTGTAGCATCCAGGGATTAAAAACGGAAGCAGTTATATATAGAGGACAGGTGTGGTCATAAATCTGTGTTGGTGTCAAAGTGTTCAGTGTTCAGTTTACATTTAATTTGTGGGTCACACCATAGTAATAAATGTGCATTTAGACATTTTATAAGATTCCATAACTTTTTTTAGCTTTATACTAGTCGTTCTGTCAGTACACATTTAGCTGAAATCCAACTAGTCTGCAGTATCAGTGTACATTTCAAGTAATGTAATGCCATGTAAATATTTACATAATCACATAATTGCACTCGGTATGTAAATTTGCACAACTGAGCTGAGCCATGATTTACGATCTCATGAGGTCTACACACTCATTACAATACTCATTAACACATAGTGTGCCCCCTAATTAGAGATCTCCAAACACTAGACGAGTCCTCCTATGAGTAGTGGAGCTCTATAGGGTGTCAGCCTTGGCTTAAGGGACAGGATCATGTCTGTTGGATCAACTCAAGGAAAGAGAAGCCATCAGCCCATATCTCCAGTGGGGCGTCTGTTCATCCTCCCTGCCCCTGAGAGAGAGAGAGAGAGAGAGAGGGATAAAAGAGGAGAGAAGGTATTCAGATCTGTGAGTAGTCAGTGGTGCGATGCCAGGCCCCTGTTTCCTCCTCTGAGAGGAAACCATAGTAACAAGGTAAAATATATTGCTTGTCTGGTGGTCAATGAGGGAAATTGTATCAGCCTGCGCTGTGGACTGTTTGTGATATAGTGAGTGACTTGACTGCAACCACCGCTAACTGCGTCTTCTTGGCATTATTGCTTGTTGGCTGCCTCCGACATCCCTGACCTTTCACCCCCACCCCCACCTGCATGCTGGGTAGAGAGAGTGAATGCACTGGAGTGCTTGTGCCCACGCCTCCCCCCCAACTCATTTCTGGGTGGCTGGCCCCTCTACCCCTTGTTGTTGCCCCTTGTTCCTCCATCCAGATCTCCATCTCCATCTCTATCTCCATTTTCATACACTCCATCACTGTAACTCTTTAGCTGACATCTGCATCTCATTCACCCTCTGTGCAGTGCTCCATCTGTCTTTTTGCCGATCATCCATGATCCATAGCTGAATCCATAGGCGCCAATCACAGGACATTGCTTTATGTTACATTCACTGATGTCTACTCGCAATCAAACTAGCTCAGTGATTGTGTTAATGTGCGGTAGAGTCTTGGCTGGTAGTGTTGGAAGACCTGCAAATTTCTGTCGTAGTAGTGATATTATAGAGTGATTTGTGATCTTATGTTGCACCAGAGTATTTTTCCAGTATCTCCCAGTTAAAGCTGCTGTAAGCTATAGTTATTTCCCCCCAGAATGCTTTGTATTGTATTTTGTACCTCTGAAATGCAATGGAAGAAAATTAATGTGTGATGTACACATGTATGGTCAGATAGAAGTTAGCAAGAACTGCTAACTTACCTTACAGCAGCTTTCAGCATGATTTTGTTTTCATTGTTTGTACCATCATGATGCTTTTAAATGCATTGTACATATTTTTAGTCTATATTTTAACTCCATTGAATCTCATGTAAACATATGACATCAGGTTGTTGTTTGTTGTAGGCAGGCTATTTAACCTTGATTATTGACTATTTAACCTAGACTAGATATGCTAGAGGGAGGTAGTGTTGATGTCAGTCCATCATTATGTGCAGTCGTTTGCTATTCATCTCTCACTCTTCACGAGTTACCCTTTAGTGCTTTTGAAAGCTAAATAGAAGCAAGATATCATTGAATGAATGATAAACTGTGAAAGGGAGAGTTTGTGTGTGTGTGTGTTTGTCTGTTTGTGTGTGTATGTGTGTGTGTGTGTGTGTGTGTGTGTGTGTGTGTGTGTTTGTCTGTTTGTGTGTGTGTGTGTGTGTGTGTGTGTGTGTGTGTGTGTGTGTGTGTGTGTGTGTCTTATTGTCACAACGTATTCCATTTTGTCCAAATAACTGCATTGCTCCTCCATCACTAATACCAGAACACCCATGCAGTGATCAGTGCCACTTCATTTAAACCCATATACATATATAGGTTACCATATGTTCATCCGTTCCCAAAGTAATATTGACATACTTATTGAACTAGCCATATCCCAGTTATGTAAAGAGGAATATATAGTTCAAACACTGCATGCTACTTAGGGGCCATAAGCCCATAATCAGGCCATGTGTAGCCAGCTCTGTTTGCCTTTCTCTTCTCCTCTCCTGCCCGAGGCTGCATGGAGCTCAGATCCTCCCTCCTGCCCTCTCTCCTCCCACCCCGTCATGCATGCTTAGGGTCGGAGTGTGTTGTGCCTGGATGCTTAGCTAGAGTGTGTGTGTTAGCTACAGTCAAAGTAGGAGCACAGTACAGTAATGGTATTCATTAGCTTATGATGATACCACTGATGTCTTGAATGGCTAACAGACTATTCAAGTAGCCCTGGCAAGAGGATGAATGCAATTTCCCTGTTAACACTTGTGGCAAGCAGACTGTACCAGCAGGGGGCACTATAGATTTTGGAGCAATCCTTCCACTGTTCCTCACTCTGTTTTGGCAGCATATTTTAATGCTTGAACATTTCCTTATACTCAGTTGCCATGGCACGTCAGTTAGTAGGCAGTTCTCGAGCAAAAAACAAGTGGCTCAATCAATGAGACCTTGGATAATGCCTTAGTCCTTCAGCACTACCGCCTGGTCTCAATCTTTTTTCCCTTCTACATCCTTGCTTTGCACTGTCAGACAGCTTTGTAGAAACTAACTAGGTCTTATTTTTACTTCAAATATCAGTTCTGTTCCATGTCAGTTCCGTGTTCATTAGTTAATTAGAGACGTGTAACACACATGTTATGGTTATTGAGTAACCCCTTGTGTGTTTTATGTTTTTTATATAGGGCTCATTGCAACTGTGTGTTTGTATCTGCGTCAGTGTATGTGTGTGTGTGTGTGTGTGTGTGTGTGTGTGTGTGTGTGTGTGTGTGTGTGTGTGTGTGTTCGGTGTGTCTGTGTGTCTGTGTGTGTGTGTGTGTGTGTGTGTGTGTGTGTGTTCGGTGTGTGTGTGTGTCTGTGTGTCTGTGTGTGTGTGGGTGTGTGCGTGTTCGTGTGCGTGTGCGTGTGAACTGCAAGAGAGTGCCCATGAACATGTTTATGACTGCAATACAGCAAAGGTTTATTGTATCTCTCACTCACCTCTGGTGTAAGTTAGTGCTGATAGTCAGTGTAGTTCCCAGTGCCTGTGGGTGATATTCTACCGTTAGCCCACGTCCCCAGCCCAGCCAACGTTCTTCTGCTAGACTCCACAGCTAGTCAAGAGC
Source organism: Alosa sapidissima (assembly GCF_018492685.1). Classification (NCBI taxonomy): domain Eukaryota; kingdom Metazoa; phylum Chordata; class Actinopteri; order Clupeiformes; family Clupeidae; genus Alosa; species Alosa sapidissima. The sequence goes on along the minus strand of NC_055972.1, from coordinate 16,036,171 downwards.
ACCAAAGATCAACGTCACAAGTTCACCACAGACAGTGATAAGGGGTTAACAGCCGGCAGTTACCGCCTCCCAGCTTCTCTCTCCTGTGCTTAGTTTCTTAAACACCACTCAAGGTGGTGCTTTGCCATTTCCAAATGACTAGAAAGCAATTGCTGTCTGATACTGGTCAGCCTGGTGCTAACTATTTGGTCAGTGAGAGAGAGGTTTGAGAGAGTGGTGGTTGCGGTGAACAGGGGTCAGCCATCAGTCCTCCACCAGGCCGGTTGCTGCTAGGTGCCTGCCTCCTCCCCCAGCCAGCCCCCCCACCCCCCTCCCCCACCTCTACCCCACCCCGTACTCCCCAAAATCACCACTCAGAGGAAAGAACACCACATTTATCCCACGATCACAAACAAACTGAGTTATTAAGGCATAACCTCTGTTATTGAGTTGAAATGTGCAGCTTTGGATGGTGTTTTTTTTTTGTCTTTTCTTTTGTTGATTTTTGCTGATTTGTTGCTGGTTTTACATTTGGGATTATTTTGACAGATTGTTCAGCTCATTGTGACATGAATTGCCTTGTGTCTTGCATTTGCTTTTGACATTATTACTTTTTTAGCAGGACTGACTTGAAAAAAAAAACATGGGAACAGCCACTAAAAGTCCCACCCCTCTTCATATTGAGCTACAGTAGTGCAAGGCTCTAATAAACCCTAAACAGAGAGCTCTCTAATTGCATCATGGGAATGAAGTCCTCCCCATGTAGATGTAATAGATTAGATAATAGACTAGGTAGTCATTTAATGATATACGGGCGTACTCTATTGATTCTGGCCAAGGCCCATACAGTTCTAGCCTACATACAGGACCCCACAGCCTGTCTGTTCTCCTCGCTCAGTGACTCATCTGCGATCAATAGTCCTCTGGTCCATTAACTGTCTGACTCTTACTCTTTTTATCATCAGGACTCAATTAGTGATCACTGATTTCTCCTAACAGAGTCCATTCTGACCCCACCTCCCCAACCCCCTTAGCAGCCTACCACAAAGCGCTATCTTTCTAATAGCTGCTGGCAGGGTCGATCCTCTGCAACTTCCCCATGTTTCCTGTTTGATCCCTGATGGACTTCCTTGCATTGGGCTAAGCAATACTGAGCGATGCTGCTTCTTGTTTTTGCATGGAAAGGAGGCAGTTGCCCAGCATTTGTGCCTTAAGCTGATATTAACTCTCTAATTCTTGCTGTATGTATAACACACAAACACACACACGCACACACATACACACACATTGAGCTGTTTTGTCCTTGTGTGTGTATGTGTATGTGTTTGTGTATGTGTATATATATACACCTTTAAGTACAGCAGTGTGACCTCTCTCTTTCGTTGCAACCTAACCTGTGATCCAGTCCCCCTGTTGAGCATGCTCCAGTGTCCACCAGCCTTATGGCTGACGCTCTGCCTGCTACTGCCGCTTCGCCCAATCAACCTGCTTCTGAGCCAGAGTGCCTAGCCAATCAGGCACCACTGCCTGATGCTACCTCAAGTCCAGAACCCGCCCCTGTAGAGCCTACCCCAGAGAGGTAATGCCTGTGATTGGATATGTTCGCTGTTTGTCTGTCTTCCCTCGTCTGTTCTACATTGGTCCAGGGTTTGTTCTGGTATGTCTGTTTGTTCTGCCTGTTTGTTTAATGTGTGTCCTGATGTATGTATGTTCTTTTAGTACATACACATGTTTACTTTTCATGAAGATAATATCTGATACACATATTTGTGCATGTTTAAAGGTGATAGTGGTTTAGCCCAGAAAAATTAAAGGTACACCTGTTGATTGCTGGTGGTGATGGTGGTGAGCTGAAATGGAACATAAAAAAGCATCATCAGGGATTATGCTTTTGTTAATAACCTGCATTGAACAGAGAGCTTTCAATCGTCAAATCAGCAATCATCAGGTTTCCCTTAAAAAGAGTTCTTTAAAAAGTCAGTGGAACAAGACCTCAAAGATCAAATTTGACAAGGTAAGTTTTAGGTAACCTGACCCTTTCCTGGTAATGAAATACATGTCCATACATACAAACTAAGGCTGCTATTGCCCCCCAACACATGCACACACACACAGACACACAGACACACACACACACACACACACACACACACACACACACACACACACACACACACACACACACACACACACACATGCATTGCACATGTAGCTGAAAAACAAGTCATGTAGGAACCATTGCAGAGCCTGGAGATGTTGGAGGATCTGACTTCTCAAGAGCAGTAAGAACAGAGAGCCCATGGCAGTGGAGAGACCAGTCGGACCCAGCCTCTTTATCCACTCAATTCCATGACTCCTAACTGTCCTAACAGAAAGTATCAGTCAAGCTTTAGTAGATTTCTCCGAAACCGGAGTTATGTAAAGCTTGGGAATGATTACACTTGACACTGGTTCCATTGCTGTCAAAATACCCCCCATAGGAAGCTAAACACAGTGAGATTCCATCTGACACCCAGCTAATTGGTTGTAGTATCATTAAGATACATAAGCTTAGCTCAAACAGGGATTCTTTACCTGTATACAGGTGTAGAAGTTAACTATAGAAGAGTCTGGTGTTTGGGAGACCATTAGGGTTCCACATTCACCGGGCAACCAAGCGGATTTATTTGGAGTGGTGCCAGAAGTGGCCGGCCTTTGACCTGCGTCCCATGAAGGACTCGTGGAGCTGACGCAGGGCTGCTGTCTGTCCCACTGCTCTCCATTTCAGCTGTTTCTCCCCCGCAGGAAACAGGATCCCTCAGAGGACCTTCACCGGCCATGCCGACGCCTGCTATGTGTGCACATGTTCACGCTGAGCCAAGGGGGTGGGGAGGGGGCTGGTGAATTGTGCGCTCCATATTAAAGCATAAACACAAGCGGGTAGCACACACAGACACACACACACACACACACACACACACACACACACACACACACACACACACACATATACGCATACTCTATCTCTCTCACTCACTCTGTTTCTTCATCTCCTTCTCTGTCATTTATTTGCTATGTGTTTTTTTGTTTTTCTTTCTTTCTCTTTGCTTTTTGTTGGTGTGCTGTATTTTACTCATTTGCACACACACACACACACACACACACACACACACACACACACACACACACACACACACACACACACACACAGATCTACCGAGAGACATGATGCAACATGAAAACACAGGCATTAACGTAGACACACCTGAGGTTCAAAGGCAGCCCTACCAACCCCTTACCCACCCCTGTGCTCTGTCCTCTCTACTCTACTCTACTCTGGTCTGGTCTGGTCTGGCTGTGTTAACTCTCCTCTGTCCTCTGCAGCTCTCAGTCCCTCTCACAGCCTGAACCTGCGCCACAGCCTGTGTCGCCCCCACAGTCTCAGGCCCTGACACCAGTGGCCCCCGGGGCCCCTGCAGTCTCCCCCAGGGCCCCCCGCCACCTGAACCCTGCTGCCTCCCATATCTCGTCCGCTCTGACTGCGCAGTCTAGGTACAATTTCCACCACCCCACCAGTCAGTTACTCCCACCATTATACACTTTCCCCCCTCCACTTCTACCCTTGCCTCCTTTCCCTCCCCCCCATAGTGAGACAATGTTCCTGTTCCCTTTTACCTACCCTGTTTATCCTTTTACCCACCCTGTTTATTGACTTGTCAGTACTGACTGTCTCTTTGCCAAATGTTTCTCCTTGGCCAGGTTTTGAGGGAAAGCAAGGAGCATAGCGGACGCTAATTTAATATATATATATACTGTATATTTGGAGACTATAAAAGGAGACTGAAATACATTTGTTCATTTTATTCACTATAGATGAGAGAGAAAAAGGATATTTTATTTAGCACTAGGACAGGGACAGAACCCTTATCCCTATATTCACGCCTGTCTCGTTAACCCCCCCTTGTTAAGAAACCATGTTTATAAACGAGGGCCGCCGCCCACCTCGGCTTTGGAGGCCCTGACAATCACCCCGATGTTCCGCACCAGAAATTTGCCCAAACGTGGGCGCTCCCTGCCCTCGGGGAAACCCAAGCATCTGAGGTACACAGATAACTCACACACTTCGCGCCTGTCCAAACCACTGTGTGTGTGTGACCGACGGAGTGATGTGCAGAGTAGCAGGGCCTGATGGGATATAGGAGCGAGACAAACGGAGGATGGACGGACCTGCGGCCAGGGAGGCTTGGTGTAGGTCAGGAGCTTCTCTCCTGTTTGAGGTCCGGTACAGACCAATGGCACCTCTGACACACAGCGCATTGTCCAAAATGGGAAAATTGAGCTGATCTCAATTGGACAGTTATAAGTTGAAATTGTAGGTAAGTAGGAACAGTTGGAGGTGCCTTCTAATTGGGTTTTGTCATTAAGGATTTTTTTTTCCAGAAACATTGACGTATGATCCTTGTCTGGATGACGCACACATGATCTGTAATGTCAAGATTCAGATAGTGGAAAACTGGGGCAAAAATACAGAGAAGTGCAAGAAGTGAACCAAATAAAACACAGTTAGAAAAGCTCCTATGGGGATTTTTGACAACACTGGTATCTTTAGAAGAGATTTCGTTCCCAGAGGTTTGGCTGGTCTTCCTACTAATTGCACCTCTCTCTTTCCTTCATGTCACTGTTCCCCTCACATTATTAATCATCATCAGTTCAGAATATGCCCATCCTTCCTAAGACGTATGATCATGCAATGCTAACTGCTATTAGAGATCCATTTTGCCCTCCATTTTGTCTCTGTTTATCGCCTAATTTCTTCAAATGGAGCAGGGTGCCCAAACCTCTCTCTCTCCCCCCAAAAAAAGGTTTGAGCATTGGCATGGACTCTAGAGCAAGCCCATCCGTGCTCTTTTTCCCGACCGTAGGATGTCATTCACGAAATGGCCCCATTTATCTTGCGACGAGCCTGGTATTGGATAAATGGTGACGTAGTGTCCGGTAGTGACCGCTGGCCTTGTCTGAGCTAGAGCACTGCACCGTTCCTGTATCCCACGCTCACCCACGCTCACTCTGCACGTCACGTCTAAGCTGCATGCACACACTCTAGCCTGCACTAATCACCCAGTGTCCAATCATCATCACTGTTCACTTAAATGCACTGGAACATTTGATCAAGTTTGAGTACAGTATGGTTCAATAGTCAGCCAGCACTCTAAAACCACTTTGTGAATGGAGTGGTTTCTAGCAATAAATCTGATCTGTTTACACATACACATATTTAATCATAACTGTTCTAAAAAACACTACAATTTATTTGTTAGATGTAATTAGCACATATAAATGTGTGCAATTCAATGTGAATTATAACTGGACAGACTTTCCTCTGTTTTACTCATAACCTTTACATTAATGACATTTACAAATGACTTCTTCTCTGGCTTTTAGAGTGTAATTCTCATTCTTGTCATCCTCATCATCATTAATAATATTTTCTAAATGTCTGGAGTGTGGCATGGAATTCCCCTCAGAGTGCATTGTTCTCTTGCTTTGTTACGTATGTTGAATGTGTGTTGTGTTTTCACATTTTTGAGAAATTTGTGATGTAAGATTGGTTGAAGACATACAGTTTTGTCTGAATGTAGTGTCTAGGGTTAATATGATTTACTTGTACCTGCCTGTTGAAATTGTCACATCCCATTTAATGTCAATCAGATTCAAGTTAATTGTAAAATCCCTTATTTCACTGACATAAATCATAGTAATTCATTTTAATTATTATGATTTGTACACCTATTTTGTAGTGGTTCATCTTGTGCACTTGAATCTTTAAACTCTGCACTGTCATGTTCACCTATACTGTGCACCTGTGGGTCTGTCCTCACACACAAAGTGAAAGGTTGTCACCAGCACTTTTTAACTGTATGCCGTTTTCCTCACCTGATGTATCCACAAACACATTCATCACTGTGCAGTGCATGTCTGCTGGGAACATTTCATGTTGCTGTTCAACTTCCAAAAGTCACTGGACAAAAAAAAAAAAGCATCACTCTCAACAAACAACAATACAAACGACAGCAAAGATGCATCGCGCCATTCGTAGCCACAGGACAGTATGCCGAAACACAGCTATGGGTGGACATGGTAAAGCCAAGCCAAAAATCTCGAGTTCACCCCTCTGTGACCGTTGACCTTTCAACCCCTTTTGTCTCCATTGCATTGTAGCTACAGCCTGCAGTCTGCCTCTGGTTACAGCTCCCACTTCACAACCTCCATGTCCAGGTACTGATGAGACGTGCAGCTCGTCTGGGACGGCACCCCAGCTGCACTGGTGGCATCGAGGCAGTGTGTCTCCCCTATCTCCCCTCCTCTTAGTGTCAGAATAACCCCTTCTTACCAACCAGAGTAACCTACCTGTTCCACTCAACCTCTCCAACCTACGTTTTCAACTGATATATATATACTCTTGACAAAGGATGGTGCATTTGTGCTTTCTGACTGTGACTGTTCTTTAACCTCTTCCCCTGAGTACTTGTGGCTCTTAACTGACATTTATGCAGATAATGGTATTGCTTTTTTATCCTCACAGCTACTATTCAAAAAATAACCAATGGAACTAAAAGAAAACAACACAAAAAGGCCCTTGGTTCAATCAAAGATGTCTTTTCTTTGAGAACCCTACTGTCTGTCCATTTGTAATGGCTGTTCTAACACTGTCTTCTTGATGTCAGCCTCTGTTCTTTTCTCTGCCCCCTCTCTCTATTTATCTGGGTCTCTGCTAGTTTTTTTTTTTTTTTTTTTTTTTAAAAGCCACTAATGTTTGTGTAAAACTGTGTCTGGTGAAGGGGAAGATGTACAGGTAAGACACCAGCACTCACGGATCTGCTGGTGGAGCAGGTTTGTTCCAAACATGGAGGCAAAGTTGGAACGGGATTAATGTTCTCCAGCAGGTGTCACTAACTCATGTGTATCGGCGTAGTACATGGGCATGTACTATGAAACGCCAATATTTACAAACTTGCCGTGCTATATTTTTAGTATTTACTAGCTAACTATTTAATTAGTCAACATTTGCTGTCATATCTACATATCCTTTGTTCATTTGCATACATCACACGATATATGTGGATGAAATCTGTAAAGAGAATTTTATTTTTTATTATATTTGCATATATATACATAATAATGACATCGGCATGGAGTAGGGATGATCTCCTTATTTTGTGTACAATTGTATAGAAAGTCCTTTGCCATTTGGGTTGCATGGAATTTGCATTGTCGGTCCTGTGTGTTCTCTTGCAGCCAGTACATGTCGGGTCCACCCATGCAGGCCCCAATGCAGCCCCCACCACAGATGCAGCACCCGCCACAGATGCAGCACCCGCCACAGATGCAGCACCCGCCTATGCAGTATCCCCCAATGCAGTATCCGCCAATGCAGCCTCCACCCATGCACCAGCTGCCCATGCAGGCGCCGCCACCCATGCAGCAAAGCTCCATTCAGATTCCTGTGGGCCCCCCGCCACAGCAGCCTAAAATGGTCAGCACTGCCACCATTGTGCCTGCCGCCTACCCCTCAGCACCAGGTACAGGGCTTTGTCTTTGGGTGTGTGTTATGAAAGATCCATGGGTAGCTAGAACAATAATCACACAATCTAAAAGTTAGAATTTAAGGTTTTATATCATTTTTATATCAAGTTTTATATCAAGTTGTGAATTTAATGTTTTTTCTGTAATTCCATATGATATGACATGTATAACAATCATGTCTACAATGTGTATGGCCAGTATTGTTGTATTTGATAAGTAATGTTATTCTATATTGCCCTGTCTACCTGCTTTCCCTGAGGTAAATATCACAGTGGGTCTGACTGCTGATCTTCTCTTCTCCTCCAGCTCCTGCCCCGGCTCCTGCCCCAGTCCAGATCCCCATCGCCATGGCCCCAGCTCCGGCCCCCTCCGCTCCCACTCCCCCCTCCAACCGCCCTCCCTGGGTGACAGACGACAACTTTGCCCAGAAGTTCGACCCCGGCAAGACCACCAGCACCAGCGTCAAAGTGCAGCCTCTCCCCCAGTCTGCCCCTCCTCCTCCTGCCTTCATCCCTAACCCGGCCCCTGCCCCGGCTCCCATGGGTGGCCCTTCGCCCTTCACCCCTGCTGCCCCCTTCCCCCCTGTGGCCCGGGGGGTAGCCCAGAGGGCAGAGCGCTTCGCTGCCGGCAGCAGGACTCCCATGTGTGGGTCATGCAACAGCATCATCAGGTAAACTATAACTGCGTATGATCCACGGACATAAAGAGCACAGTGGACTGTGTCCCATTGCTAGTAATCTGTTGTGTGGTGCAGTGTGTATGGGCAAATTGGAAATTGGGGGAAAATGGACATATTGGTTGTGTTTGGGTTCTTCCATTAGAAGTAGGCCTACTGATCCTTAGTATCAGTTATTGTAGGTAGTAGGTACTGAGATTGACTAGCAGGTACATACAGTTATATTTCAAGTCACCTGTGTTTTTTCATGATCTTAAAGTATAATTGTTATAACCTGTGTATTATATATTTTATTTATTAATTTATATATATTTAAAGAGAAAATAGTTCAAATAAACACTTTTGCAAGAGCATTTTAAAGAAAGATATTTTTAGTCTTGGCCAGGTAAAGAGCAGGCAGGTGCTTCAGTTAACACCTATCGTACACCCACCCACCAAGTTTGGGCAGCTGTGGCCTTCTGGTTAGCGCTTCGGACTTGTAACCGGAGGGTTGCCGGTTCGAACCCCGACCAGTAGGCACGGCTGAAGTGCCCTTGAGCAAGGCACCTAACCCCTCACTGCTCCTCGAGCGCCGCTGTTGTTGCAGGCAGCTCACTGAGCCGGGATTAGTGTGTGCTTCACTGTGTGCTGAGTGTGTTTCACTAATTCACAGATTGGGATAAATGCAGAGACCAAATTTCCCTCACGGGATCAAAAGAGTATATATACTTATACTATAAGTGTGCCTGACCCGTTGCTTCCCTACTGATTTGTCTGTGTCCTTTCCTGCTGCCCTGCCCTCAGAGGCCCATTCCTGGTGGCACTGGGCCGCTCTTGGCACCCCGAGGAGTTCAACTGCCACTACTGCCAAATGTCGCTGGCTGATGCCAGCTTCGTGGAGGAGCAGAACAGTGTTTACTGCGAGAACTGCTACGGCGAGTACTTCGCCCCCACCTGTGCCCGTTGCAACACCAAGATCATGGGGGTGAGTGCGCGGTGGGACACGTACGGCATGGGACGTGCCACAATGCGCCCACATGTTGTTCAGTGAGCACGCCGTGCGGGCCGACAGACAGTCACCGTTTTGTTGTTGTTTGTTTTGTTTTTTTTCGTCTCTCTTTTGCTGACAGGAAGTGATGCATGCGCTGCGGCAGACTTGGCACACCACCTGTTTTGTGTGCGCTGCGTGTGGGAAGCCCTTTGGAAACAGCCTGTTCCACATGGAGGATGGTGAACCTTACTGTGAGAAAGGTACGTAATGCACCCAGCATTTCCACAAAGAAGCAAGCCTTTACAAGCTGCATGCCATTCAGGCTTGTGCCAACCGATCCCTCTGTTTGCTCTTTCACAGAGATTACCTGTGCTACATTTCTCAGCGAAAAAATAATGTTTGCTTTATTTATAAATGCCAACATAAACATAATCTCTCAATGCTGATTTAGCTTCAGAAAACCATGGCTTACAAAAAGAACAGCTTCAGAACAGATTCAATAACAGAGCACCTGTAAAAAGTTTGGGCGCAGCATTTCAAGTTTGAAATGAACGTGGTTTTGTTAAATTGTCAACTTTATATTGCTTTGTGTGCTGGTTTGCAGATTACATTGCCCTTTTCAGCACTAAGTGCCATGGCTGTGACTTCCCTGTGGAGGCCGGGGACAAGTTCATCGAAGCTCTTGGTCATACCTGGCATGACACTTGCTTTGTTTGCGCGGTAAGATGGAGACTCAGCAACAGCCATCCCCAGACAGAAATCTGGGTGTTTATTGCTTGTGAAAAATTCATGATTCCATGGGGAATCCAAACATATGATCCGGGGATCCTAGTGGGAGGTTGAGACACAGACTGGTGGGTGGGGGTGGGGTGGGGATGCTGACGTTGCTCTTCAAGCAGAAATGCATGCCGATGACATTGACAGCTTTCCATGACGTAACTTTAGCACACAAGACATTCATTTAGTCAGCATTTTACTGCCTTTCTTTATAAGACATTACAGACATGCATTAAAAAGCGATTCCCCCTCTGCTTTTTGCTCTGTCTCACTCAGGTGTGCAATATCAACTTGGAGGGCCAGCCATTCTACTCCAAGAAGGACAAGCCTCTGTGCAAGAAGCATGCTCATGCCATAAATGTGTAGATGCCCCTGAGTTGAATCAAAGGCATGGGCAATAATGTTACGTGCCATATGTTATTACTATGTACTGGCAAAGCACATTTCAAACAGAACCATCAGTGTCAGTCAAACATCCCATTTGACTTAAAATGATGATTGCGATTCTAATGTGGTAGTACCATGAAAAGTATGATTGTTAAATGTTAAGCCATAAGTGTCCCACTGGTTAAACAATTTATTTATTTCAGAACTAATATATGATTGTGCTTCTCTACTGACACAAAATCACAAAGCCCCGACTTTGTTACTTAACCATGGCCATTTATGACTAGACGGAAAACATGGTGTGGTTTGTTTGAAGATTTAAGCATTCACTTGATCAGCTTTCTTTACTATACATAAAAGCTGCACCTCCTGTATATATTTTTTGGCCTTTATTTTTTATCTTACCAGAAAGAACAAATAGACACAAGGGAACAGATCCCAAAGCCAATATACTTTTCTATGCAATTATGTGCCTTCATGTAGGACCTGAATACATATTACAATTGGATTTATACTAAAATTGCCATGTTTTATTCTGTGTTAACGTAAAGGGTGAATTTCAGACCAATGTATTTATCGGTCACACTCGCTGTTTACTAAAACGGTATACACGTACAGGTACAAGTACAGTGTTCATACAGGTTAACCCATTTTATATATCAACATGTACTTTGTGTGAAGTACTTATGATTGTATGCGACTGTGTGTGTGTGTATGAATCAGTATTCACATGTTTGTGCCAGTAGATTAGCTTGTGTGAGTGTGTGTACAAATTCTGGAGAAATAATTTGTCTTTTAAATTAAATACAACGGAGGACACCGCCTTGGTTGTGATCAAGTGTTTTCATCTGACTAATGATAGAATTAAACTACAAATGAACAGTAATACAAATGATGTGAAGTTATTGGCCATCATTATAAAGTTTTCTACCATAGGGGTGGAACAAAGCTGTGGATATTAATTACACAGTTTATAACACTGTTTTCGTGGTAATATCACATTGTTGTTTTTCCCATGTAAAGAATTCAGTGGTAGCTTGAATCTATATGAACTACTGAATATTTGTAACAGCTGTGAATGAACTTTCCAGTGTGTTGTTTATCCATCTTAGTCTGTACTAAAATAGTGCATCAACATAGTTTACACTTGGACTTTTAAACATTTTGTAGGGAAAGTGAGGACTTGATTATTTTGTAAAAGCAGGATGAAAGACATGGTTATCACAAATATGATGGGTTTGGTGAGGCTGGGTTATAAAGAGTATTTTTTCTGCGATGCAGGTTACTGAAATGTGAGCTCTTAAAATACATTGAAGAAATTTGTAAAAAGGGTGAGTCTTGAAATGTCATGTTCAGTATTTCTTGATATAAAACTGTTAGGCTATTAAATAACGTCATCTTAGAACAGGCTTTTGACGGACCACATCACTGTGCCATTTCAATGTCTAAGGTTTTATAAGGTTTTATTTTAATTTTCCACCAAAAGGAAATCAAACAAAGATCTAGTCCCGTCACAGTTCTGCATCTGCATCATCCAAGTATCTCTTGCTCATTTCACAAACCATTCCCTGTAATTGATAGTATATTTTTACTACCATATTTCTCTGGAGACTGTAAAAATATACTATCATAATTCATCTTTAGAACTTTCTGTATCTCATCCATTCTGAACTTTCTGTATCTCATTCATTCCATTACAACTAGCATTTTTTCCCAAGGTATAGACTCCCTTCACTCAGAACACATGTGCAAACATTTGCCATGTATCTCATATCTTGTCATAGCTGGTTGTATCAGTGTCTGAAAGTATAAATGGCCCTGATTTTTGCCCTTTAAATGTGGCCTCTGGTGGGTCCTTCATGTGTCACAGCCTACTTGTTTTTCTTTCAGTTGTGTCATTAGGACTGTTTGTGGGTAGGGTTTTGAGTGATGAAGTTGAGGAGTTGTTTATGAAACATATAATGAAGAGATTATTTGATTGTTTTTGGCATTGAAAAAAAATTACGTCTCTTAATAATAATTTATTTGCTTATTTAAGATTTTTAAAGCAGTTTCAGAAATGATGCAATATGGCCTTGACTTTAGGTAGTTATGTCCTTAACATGTCTGCTTGATATGTTTGTGTAGGATTTTCCGTTGTCTTTGTATTTGAGGTAGGAGGCTAATACCACTATCTCTATTTTCCATTGAACACTATTTTGAGATGTAAAGCAAAGAGGACCTCGCAGTCACACAGTCTGACATCAAAGATTGGCTCCTTTAATGCTGCGAATGGGCAGAAATGATATGCTTCTGGTTTTATGGTGCTTTTGCTGGCCTTTTCCTCTAGGTGCTAAGCAAGTCAATGAGGGATTAACCAAGAAGAAGATACAGTATAGTGTTTAACCTATTACAACAGTTTTATTTATTTATAGATGGAAACCGAAGAATGTCCATCCTCTTGTAGCTGAAAAGGTTAAAAACATTAAATGTATGCATGTTGTTTTTCTTTTAATACCACAAACTTTGTGTTGCCTATATTTACTGACCACCAGAATAAAAATATATTGCTTTCAAATACTTCTACATTTTGTTAACTGATTGCTTTGGATTCAATGTCAGGACAAATCTGGTGATACCTTTTTATGACTGGAGGTCTGGCTGAAGCATGTCTTTGATAGGTTACTCTTTGGCCATGATGTTTTTTTAACTATGTGTTGGACATAGTGATAAAGTTATTTAGAACATGACGCAAAGTGCATCAGATCATTTAAGGTTTTCCATGAAAGTTATGAAAATATCTATATGCTCGCCAATGTGCAAATTTGAATGTTTGGCTTGAAACTTCACCTTGAGCAAATAATAAAATGTATGTTTATGAATACACAGACTACTCTATGTTTGTGATCATTTTTACACAACCTAGTTCCCTCCACATGTATTGCCACCCCTGGTAAAGTTCAGTAAAAAGTATAATAAAAATGATCTATGTGATTCATAAAAATGAATAAAAGTATTTATCTTAATTTCACAATGCAAATAATGAGGAAAAACCCAACCTTAAAGGGAAGCATTTTTTCAGATTTTTTTCTTTATTTGTCATAAAGAATCAAATATTCTTATACAACAATGAGTGGGCCTATGGCCAAACCACAGCCATGGGTATATCCTTAACAATCCCACTCAAACACATATTGCTTAAATTAAACAAAATCACCTGCCAATTATGGGCACCCCTGTTTTCAATAATCAATAAAGTCTCCCTTTGCCAATAAAACCGCTTTTGGTCTTCTCCTGAGACATCCCATAAGGTTGGAAGATAGCCTATATGAGACTATTCCTCATTACAAAATCTTCCAAAATCCTCTTCTGTAGTTACAATCATGGGACTTAAATGACCATGGTACTGATTGTACAGTGTCTCTCCCAGCCAAGGAGTCCTTGAGCTGAAAAAGGTTGAAGACCCCTGGACTAATATATCTGGTTAAAAGGGGTCATAGCTTAGTATAGGGTGCAATTGTTTAGGTTTGAATATTGTTTGATGATTGATTATTGAATGATCACATAAATTAACAGTAGTTTGTAGTAGCTAATTTAAGCACTACCCTAGTTCAACATAAAAAAGAGCACTGATCAAATGATGAAATGCTACAGGAGAGGAAGGGCGGATAGAGAAGGCAGTGCGTAAATTCTCAATCTGCTTTTAGAATGGTATTCTGCAACTTTCACATCCAGTCAGCGATGGCTCAAGAGAGGATTATTGTGCAAGTCTAGTCAGTGCTCTCTTCTAGTCAGGTTTCACTTCACACAGTGATGAAGGTGTGTCATCTGTAACCCCTTACAAAAAATAACTATAGAAATATTTTAGTTTTTTGTATTAGGCTATACAGTATTATTATTACAAGCATGATCACATCATACTTTCCCAGATATGGGTAGCCTGTACTGTCTTGACAACTATATAGCCTAGTATAACAGATGACCCTTACTATGAGCTTAATAGTAAAATCACACTGAAAATAGCCTAGGCCTCAAATAAGGGTAGGCTACCTTTTAATTTTTTTGAAGCCCTTTTAATTTTTTCACCTTTAACTTCACTGTACATTTTGCTCTAGGCCTATAGTAGTAGGCCTAGTAGTTTTAGTAACCATATCTCCTTTTATCTACAGTCATAATCAGTTTATCATTATAATAACTATTCTTTTTTGTATTTTTATTTATTTTATTTGTTACTTATTTTTGTTTTTATTACTATAAGTATTTTATTTCTGTGAGCACCTTGGGTCAATTGTATTTTAAGTTTAAGTGTGCTCTAAATAAATGTGACTTGACTTGACTTGACAACATAACTCAGCCACCAACTAAAAGTTGTTTGGTTCACTGTCGCTAGGGGGTGTTACTGGTGGCTTGAGTCAATAGCGTAGCGAGTGCTCCCACAGCACTTGGACTCACTCGTCTCACTTGGAAATTTGCAGTGATTTGAAGGCTGTCTCACGAAACAGAGACGGTACGGGTCTGTCCATTTACAACAGAAGCGCTTCAGAACTGAGAAAGCATTTCTAAACTGGGTTATCTGTAGAAGGAAGCTATCAGCCACGTCTGTCGTGATTCTCTCCACGCTGTTTGAGGATTTTATATCAACAGACAGTGGTCAGATATTGGTAAGTAAGTGAAAGTGCTCGCCTACCTTGTCTGCTTTGCTAGCTAGCTAGGATAGCTTCAAAGCTAATCGAGCTAACCGTAAATGCTGTGCCATCTGGGCAAAAGTTTGTTGCGCTGGTTAGCCTACTTCTGTAACGTTAGGTATTATCATCTGAAATCAGTTTTTGCTACTTAACCTGAACAATTTGGTGATATTATTTTTGTTAGGTAGGTAACGTTAAGGGACGATTTGCGTCCCGCATCGTAACGTTACATCTTTATGGCTACTTTAACATGAACGTTAACTTAGCAAATACGTGATCTACATCTGCCTGTTAAGATAATAACCCAAGGTATCATTTGTTGGTGGACTAACGTTAACTAGATAGCTGCTTATTTTAGCTTGAGCTAGCGGGCAAAACTTCCAATGTATTGCTCTCAGTACAAATGACGTTTGGTACCTTTTACAGTCTATGGTTGGTACTTGTAGTGAGCCATTAGTACTGTGCTGGTGGCTAAGATTTTAGCAACAGGAAACGCTCGGCAGTTCATGATAATGTCCCCAAACTATTTTGTTTCACTAAAGTTAGCAAATGATCGAGGACAGTGTTATGACTACTTCCTTGTCAATACATTATTTCATAGGTGTAATTTAAGGAACTGATTTGCATTTCCGTATTTTGAAATGGCAACTTTATTGCACTGATGTAGTAACTTGATGCTACCTTGTTACCTTACCAATCTGAAAGTAATTTGTTGCAATTGAACAGAACTAGCAGCTAGCTTGGTTGTGTCTCGTGAACATTGGCCATAGCCATCTTGTTAGTTCAATGAAGATAAGTAAGGGATTCGACTAACATTTTTGTGAAACTGTTCAGGTTTATGATGCATAAGTTCGGCAGGTTGCATTTACGCTGTTTAAGTGTAACGACATAAAGCTTGAGTTGTCTTCAACTCAGTTTTCTACCATTTAACGTTACCTTGTATTTTATTCAGTTTGTTTTATCATAAACGTTTTCAGTGTAAAGTGTCTCTGATGTAGGCTGTTAGTTGTCCCCCATTGCCAGCGCTACGACTGAGACCACACGTGATGTTTTGATACCTTTTCGATACATGTCATATTGTATTTTAGATTAAAAAAAATATATTTTCCTATTGTATGTATTTTCCCTTTGATAAGTGCATTGATGTGTCCAGCGTTTTGTAGCTTGAGTCGTAGTTGTTCACTAGGCTACCTCACGTTCTTTCTTTCTCTCTGTCTGCCTCTCTCTCTTTCTTCACCTTCCCATGCTGCGGGCATTTCTCGGGTCTGGAACATGGGGAGGTCAAAAAACAGATGTAAGCAGAGCCTGCGAAACTGTCTGGTTGAACGAGGAGAGGAGAGACGGAGTTGAGAGCAAAGTCATGGTCTGGGAAACGGCTGGAGTTATCTTTTTCTGGAGAAAAAAAATAATTCTAAAGGGTTGCATTATACATATGCTGAACAGCTGTGCATTCCACAGCTTACCCGAGGCACTGCGTTGCTCTGTTAAAGACAGAGAAAAAAAAGGGCCCAGGCCAGACTGTGGGTTCACAGCCATTCGGAATGTGGAAGAGGTAGGTTAGATGCATAGAAATCTAAACAGTGTCAAAACTACCCTCTCTGCTCCTGCTGCACATTATGTGCCCTGATAGACCTCACTCTCTCTTGATTAAACACGGACTGACCAGGGCTCCCTTTCTCCTGGGGAAAGACTTGGTGCTAGAGTCATGACTGGAATCGCCAGTCAGCATTTTATATTTTCCTCTGTTTAAAGTTACGGGACCTATGTCTGTAGTTTCCCATTAAAGGTGTCTAATGGGTGGTGTTTTGGTATGTGCCTATTTCAGTTTGGTAGCAGGAGGGATAGTGGGGGGGGGGGGGGGGCGGGGTCTGCTTGTTGATATACTTAATGGGGAAGGGACCTGTGAGTACTGCCAGGCAGGTATATTTGCCAGGAGATTGTGTATGCCAGGAGATTACCACAGATCATTACTTAGCCTAGAGACAGTATCAGAAGACATTGCTGTTTTTTGTTTTGTTTTATTGCGAGTACTTTGTTTGAATTCTCGATTAACTTCCCAATAATTGTTGCAATGGTTGTCAGTTCACAAACACCATCATCCATATGAGAGGCATACCTTTCCTGATGGTACTCACCTACAGTTTTCCATATACTGCAACCACATGTTGACCACATGCATAAAGACACTGATGAAATAATTCAAGCTGTTGTCTTTTCAAATTACCCCTCTCTGTGGTTGTGGTAAAGTGTCTGTCACTTTTTGGTCTGTTTGAGTTGCCCCATAGTTGTCTGAGCGTGTGTGTGTTTCAATCTCAGCGGCAGCCATAGAGAGGTATTGGGGGGGTGGGGGGGCAGCGGGATCAGATTGCTTTTGGAGACTCCAATACACTCTGGCGAGGTGACAGTGGGGAGGAAGGTGGTTGTAGAGAGAGGGAGGGAAAGAGAGCGGGAGAGGGGCTCTGTGGATCGGATTTCACATCCCAGTGCGTTCCTCAGCCAGGCCTTCCATAAGTCAGCCCCCCAAGCCCCCCCCCCCCCCTCACTCATGGCCTGGAGACAGGATGGCGGAGAAAGAGAGGAAAACATTCCCTCCCCTCATACATCCACCTAGACCCCCAGCCCCTCTGAGCACATAAAACAGAGAAATACTCTAGTGGAAATGTAACCTGTAATCATGAGAAATTTACACAGGGGCTTGCCAAAGGTAAGCGTAGGGAATGGAGGGGAGACTGAGAGAAAAAGAGAGAGAGACTGAATGAGAGAATGAAAAGAAGTCCGAATGAAAGCTGGAGAGAAAGGGAATGGGGGGGGGGGGGGTGTAAGTGAGAGTGATCTGGTGTGTTTTGTTGTCCATTTGAACTCCAAACAGCCTCATAAGTCTGGTATCAGATGGGCCGGGCCGGGGTAATGGGAGAGCTGGGTTGCAGCAGCCGAGCCCGGGGGCAAAGAGCCTTTATCAAGAAAGCTCTGTTCTTTAATGGTATTGATCCTGCTTTAAATACACTCACCTCTCTCCCAGTGAATAATTCAGAATGGTAGCCGAAGGACTAATGCAGACAGAGGGCCCCAGACGCTGAGAAAGGGAATGTGGAATGATTTTTTTCCCCCACTTCTTGGAGAACGGGAGTTTGTGGGGGCCTTTGAGGGAGTCTCAGGTAGTCTCGGCATTGTTTTTCCTTCTCTTTTCATTTATTTTTATAAGTGTGTTTGGGGAGGATCAGGTTACTCTGCTCCCTGTTTGTTTTTCTTCTCTATAGTAGTAGCAGGCCTATCTCTGCTGAAGGCGGCACATGTAGTGATAACATTCCTGAAGAGTTGGAACATTTGACACCTGAAAAAACAACAGAGTGCAACTCTAGCCTCATTGTCAAGACTACGGAAACATTTTAAGATTGTTGATTTTTGCATGAAAAATGCCATTGATTGTACACAGTTGTTTTGTAGCGGGGGGGGGGGGGGGGGGACTTTGTCTGTTGTGAGAACTTTGTGTATTCTGCTGCAGTTAACTGTATTATTTTGGTTGTGGTGTCTCTCCTTATTGGCTTGGTTATTTCTCTCTGGTCAGATGATTGGCCTGGTTTGATGGCTCTTGGTGGTGTTGCATGTTTGATCATGTTTGCTAACATAGTAAACGGTTTGTTCATGGAAATTAAATTTCAGTGAAAATACCAGGAATTCTTCAAAACTGTTTGTGGTTATGACTCAGTGGTTTTGCCGTCATAGAACTGATGGCGGACAGATCGCTTACAGATCGCCTTTACCTCTCTGTCATCCTCCCATGCATTTCTATTTCAGACGAGCCATATTGCCCCCGCCCCCGTTTTTTCCAGTTGCAATTTCACTAGTCAGGGTAGCAGACCGCGTAGACTGATCTTTCATTGTGTGTGGGACTAGAGGTCTGTGTGTCATCATTAGGCTAAAGGTAAGGCAGAATTGGGCTTAATTCACAGTGCTGTTGGCATGGACTTATTTCAGTACCAGTGCTCCAGAGACCAAATGCCTCTTATTGGCTGCTGCTGTTAAGGCTAGGCTAAATCCCATATTTGATTTTGTGAGCTTGCCATCACCCTGCCTCAGCCTACCCACAGAAGACATGCTATTTTAATCACTGTTGTTATAATAATAATAATAACTAATGATAAGCTCAGAAGGACTAGGGAGTTGTTGGGGGTGCATGCTGTATCAATTGATCTACCAATGGTGATTATGCAGGTTACCTTTTAATGTTTACGAAAGACAGATTTGTTTATTTTCATATGGGACTAAAGTGCTGAACTCCTTAGGGTCCTTAAACAGCCTCTATTGGTCCTTCCTGGAAGCCGTGGCATGAACCCCTGCGATGGAATCTACTCACGCTCGTCAGTCATTTCCTGTTGGGCCCTGCGCACACATTCAGGCACGCTTTTGTTGCTTACTCAAAACATTATTTCTTCTCATTCAGTTTCCTGCTGTTGACTTTGATTAACCAAGGGGTTGTCTTGCATAGTGGTGGTGGTGGTGATGATGTCTCTCTTCCACCAACCTTTTGTATGACGTTTTTTGTGAAACCATTGTTTACAGAGCTCTTGTTTTCGTGTGTGTGTGTGTGTCATCCAACTTTCCATCAGCTCTTGACTCGAATGGTTGCTGTGTCAAATGTCAATTCCATCTTTCAGCTTTTGCACACCACCTTCATAGTGCTCCCATGACCGCAGTATTTCTGCTCTGAGACGGTTAAAAATAGCTTGTAGGGTTTGCTGCCACATTGGCGCCTGCAGTTGCAGTTGTATGTAGGTTTGCACTGCCATTCACCAGCAGCACATTGGGGTTTTCACACTAACTGCATTATTTTCATGGCTGTCATTCTCATCGGTGAAATTTGTTTCATTGTCAGCATTTGTCCTTAGAATTATGAATTATATAATTATGACGCATTGTGAGCATAAGTTGCAGGCATTTCTCATTCCTGCATTTAAAGTAGTAGCCCATAGCCTACATTTACTCAGAATTAAGATGACCAGGAAGCCGTGACATTAAACTGAATGTTCGTCAGGTCACTAGCTCACAGATTTGTCTTTCATCAGATGGACAGTAAATTTACATTTATGTTGCATGGCTAACACTGCTAATAAAACCCTGGAAGTGTTTCCACACCATGGTGTCTGTTTCCCATGACAGCATTGTAGTGGTTTTGAAATCACAGTGTGGCCTGAATCAGTGCAGATAAAGATGACACTCATTGTGTGCCTTTATCTGTCTTTCACTCCAGTGTCTAGTAGGACCCAGTGACATGAGATGATGATAAAAGTAATGGTTCATGTGGCAACCTGTACCATCAATGTAGGGGCCCCATTGATGTCTTGGAAAGTGTATGCTTCTGTATTCATGTAAGTGGAGCTATAGTCAGCCAGTGACTTAGAGACAGTGTTAAGGAATCTGTCCTTTGGTTTAGATTCTAAGCACCCATGAAGGTCAAACACACAATGTAGGTAGACTAGTATCACTTTAACTTCAGAAAAGTTAGGCTATGTGATCACCCTGCAAATTAATAGTTAGATTTAATGTGGCAACCTAATGGCAGTCTAGTTGTGAACACAGAAATAACTTCTGGCTAGAGGTTCTTCAATATGGGCAACATAAGGACTTCAAATGCTTCACCTGACTGGAGAATTGAAAAGCAGCACTGTCCCATCCACTGTCAACCTGTCATGTGCCTCTGAGACAAAGACCTTGGCTCCTCCTATTGCTCTGTTGGGCTTTCCCATTGCCCTTTAGAGTGCAGTAGTGTGCAGAGACTACAACTGACTCGATCTGCATTGGGGTCAATGAAGGATGAGTGCATTCAGTTTCATCTCCGCTGTGATTCGACAGTAGATGTTATCTACATCAAGAGGAAATCTGTGGCAGTGAGGTCAAAGGAAATGACCCTCTTTGAAGGACGTCTTGATCAGAACTCAAATCAGAAAGACGGTGCGTCTGTCATTGATTTTCTTTAAGTTACCTATCCAGTGCAGTAGTAGGCAGGGGCCTCTGGTTCTTCTGGGTGGTGGTGCACCAGCTGTCAGGAGGACCTGGGCTGGAGCCAGGTCATGCTGTTCCACTTACTGCAGTCCTGTGCTCGCAGGAGACGTGCATACAGGGTGGGAGCATCTCTAATTGGTTGCCATGCATGATATGCATTTTTTACTAATATGGAGATATTCAAACATTTCAAACTTAATATACACATTATTTTAATTATTTAGTTGAAGCGAACGCCAAGTCGCTCTTGTACTAAAATTCACTTCTAGGCTTACATTGTTGATACAGTTGGTTTGTTCCCCTTGATTCTACCTAAATGTGTTTTCAATTAAGCATCTGTCCTTTCCGGAGAGTCTTATGCAGGTAGGATCATCCCACGTCACCTGCATGTCTCTTAACCTGAGAGCTGCCTGGCAGAGCTGAGGAGATGGGAGAGAAGCTGATTATGGTGTCAAACTGTTTATAACATGGTCTTAGTTGGGATCAAGATGAGCTCTGTGTTTAATAGTGAGGAATCCTCAGGGGAAATGCAATTTAGACTGGGACTGTGTCTTAATCCTCGTCTGGCCCGGAGGTGTTCTGTCGTCTTCTCTGTGTGGGCAGACAGACAGATGTGTTTTCTAACTTGTTCAGCTGCGGTTGAGGGCTCTCTCGGGTGTCTGTTAGACCTTTGTTTTTTTCTGATGCTTCAGACAGCTCATCGTGTGGGTGCAAGTGTGACCTTTTGGCCTCAGACACCTTCTGAGCCAAATGGACGCTTACACCAACAGGGACAACTGCATCTCTTTCAGCTATTTCTATTCCTGGTTGAAGTTTAAGTTGTTACTCTGAACGAGTTGTGTTACATCCCTCTCTTGCCTTCTCTGGACTTGTCTTTTTTCCCTTCTATTTCTCTCCCTCTTTCTCTCCTGCTCTCTCTCTCTCTCTCTCTCTCTCTCTCTCTCTCTCTCTCTCTCTCTCTGGATGCTCAGTTGCCCCGCTCCCCTGTTCTGGTGACGGTCTGTCTGGCCGTTGGAGCCGGTGGCCACCTAATACCTCTCTGTGAGGAGCTACAGGTCACCGGGGCACATGCCCGATCCATAATGCACTCATGTCCCAGCACAGAGTAGCGTAGTGCAGCACAGCACAGCACAGTCTGAAATGATTACCCCTGCCAGTCCTGCACCAGTGTGCCCGATGCATCAGTGTACTTGGCCTGTTCGTTCCGTTACCAATTATGGCTTGGTCAGATTTAATGCGGTCAGTAATGCTTTTCTATATAATACCCTTCATGGAGTACTCCGCAATTCAAATTTTTTGGTCAGCTAGTTGCTCCTAACGGTCCTCTTCATGGTCCTCTGTGGTTCGTACAGAACCCTGGGTCTGTAAATGAGAAACGAACATGGTGCCTCAGACAGAGCCATAAACAATGCCAGCCAATCAACACAATGTTTTATCATGCGCACAGAAGGGAGAAGTGTCATTTGATTGGGTGTTAACTGTGGATATTAACTCCTGTTCATTGTTACAGGTTCCCCCCTCACACCTGTGCTGAAGTACCCATGGTGACTAGCTGAGCAAGACCTGGACCTGTCAGTCACCATCAAACCACCAGCCCTCTACATCTCAGCAGGACCTCCCACGGCCAACTGAGAAAGACCCATCATGCCTCAGCAACATGGATCAACCAATCAGGTGAGGTGGCACAGGCACTGGCAAAGCCCGGAGCAGTAGCTACATTGGAGTCTTAGAGATGACAGAGATGTAATATTGATGCATCACTAGAATTCTTTTCGATCAAACTTCATTTGAAAAAGTAAACACCTCTTATGGTTGATGGATTTGTTATTGGTGTATAGTAAACACATTCACTTCTTTGTTCTGGTAACTGTTCTGTTGCTATGTTTTTTGACTCTGTGTCTGGCTCCAAACTTGAGCCCTGGACTTTCCCGTCCTTATCTTGTGTATATGATAAAATAAATTGTGTATATGCATTAAACAAAAATACATGGAACTTGGCAAGGAGGGCAGTAACATTGACTAGAGGAAACTACATTAAAATGGAATTGTATGAAACAGTGAAGTCTTGACTCCTAGTGACCACCCATAGACTGACTCGTCAGCTACTGTAAGCTATGCCAACAGTGAACAGTATTAGACTGAGTTTACATGCACACTGATCTCTAATGGCGATCTGTCCCTAATGTGTAAATGAAGAGTTTGGTTCCAAAACGCTCCGTTTTTGAAAACATTAATAAGTCATGTTATTTAATTGTGTATTTCAGGGTAATATCAACAAAAAATGCTGTTGTGTTGTTTTGATTGACTAAAAATAAATCAAATAACAATAATCCAATAACAGTTCCACTGACATTAACGTTACTTGGATAACCACATTTAAAAAATGATTTCTGAAATTTCATTAAAATGGAGGATATAGCATTTTTGGAACCAAACTCTTCAAATGTTCCCAGTGGGTTACAGTCCACAGGAGTTCCTGTAGTAGTTTCATCAGTTTGTGAACACGTTTACTGTGGTTACTGTGGTTTGTGACCTGTATGAGCGGGATGGGGTGAGCATATGCTTGTGTGTGTATGTATGGGGGGGGGGGGGGGTGAATGTGTGTGAGTTTGCGTCTGTGTGTATATGACTGTGGGAGGGCATAGGCCTGAGTGTATGTGTGTGTATTTCTGTGTTTACCGCTGACTGCATTAGCGTGGCCTGATGTATTAAACAAGAGGGATAACCCCCGGCTCCCGGGCAGCCTCCGTGAAGGGCCAGTGGCGGCGTTCAACAGCGCCAGTCTCTAGCAGTGGCCCCACACAGGCCACACTGCCTGGCCTCTGCACCCCTGCTGACTCCCTCTGTCTCTGGGTCTTCCTTCACAACCTTCCCTTTCCCCTTGGCCTGCTCACAGAGTGCGTGTGGAAAGTCACCTTCATCAGACTACAGGACACGCAGAACCCAGTCACCTCCTGACGTGGACTTTTAAACAGAGCTGTTCATGAGTCAGCGTACTTCTGACCTAGTGTGTAATGGAAAGTAATGAATAGCTCTGATTTGAATTCAACTGCAGTCTCCTCTTCTGTGAATCGTAGATATAAGCATGTTTTGTGACATGAGATCATAGCTAATTTGTTGTTTGTGTGGTAAAGCAGTTCATGCGTCGGTATAAATGGAGCTTAGTTACTTTTCATTTGGCTCGCATTGTAATGAAAAGTTCTGATTTATACAACTGCAATCTTTGTAGATTGTAGATATGGGCATGTTTCGTTATCAGAGATAAAAGGCGACACGTTTGTTTGTGCAGTAGTTGTGGCGTGCAGACAGGCGAGAAG
Organism: Alosa sapidissima; assembly: GCF_018492685.1. Lineage (NCBI taxonomy): Eukaryota > Metazoa > Chordata > Actinopteri > Clupeiformes > Clupeidae > Alosa > Alosa sapidissima. Next base: position 16,011,838 of record NC_055972.1, on the reverse strand, counting down.
GCCCCGTGCATTTGAAGTGTAATTGCTGGATCCGGGAGCGCAGCTCCAAAGTGATCGTTGGCTCCAGCAAGTGAAACACGCCCAAAAGCACAGCACGTGGCCCCCCGGCCGATATCAAGATCAAACTAATACCAGAGGATTGCGGAGGGGCTATATATAGTGGCCAGTCAGGCTCTTTACCATCGCTGTGCCGTGGTGTTGTTTCACACAAGTCCAGAAGAAGCCCAGCTGTGGTGTTTAAGCAGAGGATAGGGTGCCAACATGGGGTGGATCTGTGTGTAAACCGTGGTGTTTTGATATCAGATTTACCCTTTCTGGAAAGTAGTCACCCAAGAGAGGCAGTTTCTTTGCCTTATTGTCATACATCTTGCATGGTAACAGTCTTAATTTGCCGTTTTAAAGATTCACACCATGGTGCCAGCATTTATGTCTTGGTTTGCTGTTGCTGTTTTCAATTCCATTTTTTTCTCCTGGCTTGAGGAGCTCGCGTTGCACCCAAGTGTTCCACAAATTAACTTTTGTTCCTCACCCGGCATGCTGGCTCCATCTACCCCACCACTACTACTACCACCCCCCCCCCCCCCCCCCCCCCCCCCCCCACACCGCCCCCACCGCCCCCAAACCACCCGCAGACACATGCTCACATACTCCCCTGCCTTGGTCTTAAAGGCTCTACTTGGCCATCCGCAAGGAACAGAGCGACTCCTGACACTGATTGATTTTGGCTCAGAGAGAGATGGAAGAGTTAGGAAGGATAAGAACAAGGCCAGGGATAAGAGAGGATGGAGAGAGTGAGAGAGAGACAGAGGGGGGGGGGGGGGGGGGAGATGGCAGGAGTGTGTGTGTGTGTGTGTGTGTGTTGGGGGGGGGGGGGGGGAGATGGCAGGAGTGTGTGTGTGTGTGTTGGGGGGGGGGGGGGTGGTATTGCAGATGGGGTGCACAGTGTGCCTCAGTATTCTTATGCTAATCCACTCCCGGGATGAGGCGCAAAGCAGCCAAGCAAACAATGGCAGTGGAGCCAGAAAGTCTGCCCTGCAGTCTAGCAGGCCTTGAAAGGCATGTCGGGCAGGGCGCCGACACCAGAGGAAGGCAGCCTGTAGCACGGAGAACCCTGCCTGCAAGGAGGGGCCCCAGGAGGGAGGGAGGCAGGGAGGGGAAGAGGGGTGCAGGGATCCTGGCCAAGGCAGAGAGAGGGAGAGGGAGGGAGAGAGAGAGAGACAGAGGGAGGGAGGGAGAGAGAGAGAGAGAGACAAACGACAGAACACACTATTCAGTCAGTGCACAGGTCCAGAATGTCAGCGAGTGAGGTGCTTGATTAGCTCTAAGGAGGAGTGTTGCACTCTGAGTTTCATGATGGCAGTTCTCCACTGCTTCTTGTCCACTTCATCTTGAGCGCTGAGGGTACCCCCCCCCCCCCCCGCAAAAAAATGGAGGTAGGTTTTGAGGTTGTAATACAAGCAGGTCCTCAGTGTGTAAAGCTCTCAAGTAAACGTTGAGTCAATTTCACACTGAAGGCATTTATAGCAGGGGTCTCAAACTCAAATGAGCGGGGGGCCACTTCTGCCAATGTCATCTGATTGGAGGGCCACGTCAGTGTTAAAGAATTATACAAAAAAAAACAACGGCTATTTCCTAAAATGCAATGTTTTTTTCAGATACTGTATTTTCAAACACAAAACTACAAACAGAAAGTGCAAGTCTTTTTATCTATTTTTAGACACCTGTGCTAGCAACCTTAGCTTATAAATAAAATAATGATGAAGTAAATATTAATACAAATTATAAAACCTGACAAAATAGGCGTCAGAGGCGTTTGAGAAGGCAATACCATTGGATTTTTATATAAAAATTTCAAAAGGCCATGGCTTGAAAGTGGTCAGAGATAAAGTCCTATTGTAAATGTAAAAATCTTTGAGTATAAACAAAAGTTTATGAAGGGGGTAAATTTACCCATCTAATTTGCCACTGGATGGCAAGCACCTCAGATTATGCACCTTTCAGTAAATACTGGATGAACATATTTGGGCAGGTTTACCCTCTTTTTTGTCATATTACCCACATAACAAATTAACAAGAAAACACCCAAGATGTATACCAACAATAGTAAATTATTACTAGCCTAGCCTATAACCACAAGGCCTGCAATAAAGTATCCTGGTCAAATCAGTTCCTATCGCGGGTGACTTTGTAGTTCTTCAGAGCCCTATTTCTACTAGCCCTGCTGTCTGTACCACGTCCATTACGAACACTATCATCACGATTACCACTGCAACCTCCAAGCTATGTTGGGTAGAGGGTCGAAATAAGCATGGTATGCTTAGTGGACACTGTCGTATACACGCAAAGACGCACCTCCATTCACAGACGCACCGTGACTATCACTGTCAATAGACGATCGATAATAATCTCCAAAAGGATATTCTCCTTCAGAATCAGAATAGGTGAATAACATAACATAAGCTACCTAAGACTCCATCACACGTGAACGTTTTTCAACATTTGGTGTAGGCCTATTTATGCTTCAATTTGTGCAAAACTATGGCCTGCATTGCTTCCGCGTCATTACAAATGCACGTCTTCGTGTTTCTCGCGTGTGATACAAGTATTTCCTGAAAACTTTGTGCAGCGATTTGGGTTTGAATCAAGCTCTGGATGTCTAGCAAATAGTGGAGGAGAGTACAAATGGGATTTGTCACCGTACTTGGATCTATCGTCTATTTTAATCAGTATTGTTGTTTGTCGCAATTTAAAAATACCCTCAAGGGCCGGATTACATTATTATTTTGACATACGTCGCAGGCCGGAATTGGGCCGGAAGCGGGCCGGATTTGGCCCACGGGCCGGGAGTTTGAGACCCCTGATTTATAGGCATTTATTGAGGTCTGAGTGTCCACACATTGTTATTTTCCTGATAAGATGAACTGGCCTTTTAAAGATTTTAAACTGCTATCTGTTTCTCTGGCTCTTTCTGTCGTGACTGTGACCCCCCCCCCCCCACACACACACACACACACACACACACACACACACACACACACACAAACTGCATTGGATCAGCATAGGTGTAATGAAACTCCCATCTGGCCAGTGCTGCAGCCCCTAGAACACTTCAATCACAGGGAAAGGTCAGAGATCCATGGACACTTACACAGAGCTGGGCTAATGTAGTGACCAACAGACATCTCGAGCAGGTAATTGAGACACATTGAGCTGGCTCAGTGGTGTGTGGGACCACCAGGTATAGTTTTCCCCTAGCATGCACTCAGAGAGGCTATACTGGCTCTTCCCAAGGGGGGTGGGGGTGGTGGGAGGTGGAATAGTAGTAGGCTTGAGAGGCTCATTCTAAGGCCGAGTAGACCATACAGGTGCGCCACAGTTCCACCAGACAAAGAGTCTTTTCATCCCCAGTCCCCCCACACACGTAAGGAAATGGAAGGAGCCAGGGAGTACTCTGCACTCACAGAGAGGCTTATTTCTTAAAGGTTCTCTGACCGCTCCTGAGTTCTTTATTGAAAAACTAAGATGTAGAAGTATGAGATTTCAATTCCATGCTTTATTGCAGTCTCCCCCCCCCCCCCCCCCCCCCCTCCATGCTCTCGCTCTCTGTCACATCTCACACACACTCACACACACACCCACACACCCATCCCCTTTAAGGTTGGGTGTCTGTCCAGAGAGCTGAAGGCAAGTTACCTAACCTGGCTTTCTTCAGGGAAATGAATGTTGGACAGAAATATGTGAGCTATGTCAGTAGCTCAGGAGAGTGAACCCTTCTGCCAGACAGATACAAACGCACACGCATACAGGCGAGAAATTATTTGTTGTTTTGTTCCACTGCTTGCCACCACCCACTCTTTTACTGACACACACGCACGCAAACACACACGTACGCACACACACACACACACACACACACACACACACACACACGTACACACACAGACAGTAGAACGCACAAGGTCTTTTCAAGTTGTGACATGCTCTACGAGCGAGCCTGCTGCTAGAAGCAGCCCAGTGGAGCCTAGTGAAAGTTGCCCGGCCGTCTGAAAATGGCCCAAGTCAAACACACTCGGCACTGCTGCCTTTCTATAGCTCCCTCAAGTTTGCTCTGACAAGGAGGTGTGTGTGTGTTCTTGTCCATTTGGCTCAGACTGCTATACCTTGTGGTGGAGCTTGTAGCTTTATCCTTACTGTTGTACTGCTGTTAACTGATGGGAATGTGATCAGTAGGGTTGCAGCGGTTAGTTTAGTAGTTGGAGAATCAATTAGTTGTTAACTATTAAATTAATCGCCAACTATATTGATAATTGGTCTCTGAAATTGGGATATGTTCAGCTCGACCGACTCCTATGGCTGTAAAACAAGGTATTTGAGGACATACTCTTGGGGTTTGGGAAACACTGAGGACATGTTATCGATCAAACAACTAATGAGTCAATCGAAAAAACAATTGACAGATTGACCAACTATGAAAACAATTATTAGTTGCAGCTCTATTGATCATGAATGACTGCTGCTCTCCCATCTTCACCAACCTATGGACGGATGGAAATATCTTCTTTATCGGGATAATATGTCACTAATGAGGATGTACAGCACCCCTATCCACACACACACACGCGCACTCACACATACACACGCACACTCACTCTCTCGCATTCCCCATATGCAGCCGTGGCATTTTTTGAACTACAGAGACAAATCAAACATGGCTTTCACATTCACATGCTTACACACATTCTCTCATGCATACTCACACATTCTCATACATAAGCGCACACACACACAGAGAGAGAGCTCCTGCCCAACTCCCCACATACCCACATTCACATGCACGCACGCACACTCCCACACTTGTCCACACTCACACTCACGCTCCCACTATGGTCAGTTACTGCAGCACACACACACACACACACACATTCACACAAGTAATTACGTTTCCACACACACACCACACAATCTATCTTTCTGTCCCTCCCTCGCACACTCACGTGTGTGTGTGTGTGTGTGTGTGTGTGTGCGCATACACACACACTTGCACGCACACTCACGCACGCACAGTTCCAGCACTCGTCCCTATGCGGAGGTGCCTGGTTGGCTGTCTTGTCCCCTCCAGCCTTGAGGAGAGCCGCTTTGTTCGCTCGTTAGCCAGTCAGGGATGTGTGAAAAGTAGGCCACAGGTCGGGGCTCTTTGTCCCCCCAGGGCAAATCAGAAGTGACAAGAGACTGGCCTGCTCCGCCACTAATTTGCCCCCCTCCCTCCCCACCCCGACGGGCTCCACTTAGGGCCGCTAATTGCAGCGGGAGGCTTGGACCTACAAGGGAGCAGACACATCTCGTTAATAACGCTGGGCTGGGGCCGGTGCGGGTAATTGCGGAACATCCCCTCCGACAAATCATTTGGGCATGTTGGGCCCCCCCCCCCCCCCCCTCCTCATTCAAGGGCCTGGCAGGGGTCGCCGGGTCGAGGCCCCGGGAAAAACAAGAAGGCAAAGATGCGAAAATTAAAGAGAGGAGATAGAGATGGGGGGGGGGGGGGTGGAAGTGATTGGAAGTGATTGAGGTGGTGGAGTCCCTCGCCAGGGCAGCTCCTCGCCAGTCTTGTGTGTGTGTGTGTGTGTGTGTGTGTGTGTGCGTGTGCGCGAGTGTGTGTATGGGCCTGGATGTTGGCCTTGAGGGTATGTGGGGAAGTGAGATGAGCCTCCAGGGCAGTAGCGGTTGCCTTCATGTGGTCCGGTTCTCCCGGGGTCAACGCGCTTCCCTAACATTACCCGCACGCACGTGACAGGATCGAGCCCTGGGTCAGGAAGATATTGGCAGATTTTCTCTCAGTTTAATTTAAGTTTGATGTCTCTTATTTTGAATAAAAATGTTATCTTTTCACAATGTGTGGCCTTCATCATTAAAATGATGGCAGAAGCAACAGACGTCTGAGGTTAATTGTACACTGTCGTGAAAAATTGTGCAGTGATTCCACTCATACCTCTTGTAGGTTTTGTATCCCTGTTTGATCAAACAGATCTTTTGTGAGTCTCACCTCTCCTTCTCTCTCTCCGTAGCGAACTGGCCCAGTGGACCCTGTGAGAAGGAAGCTCTGAGTCTGACCTCTGAAGCTCTCTTTGCCCCTAATCTCCCCTCCACCCCTCCCTCCCTGACCGTCTACCTGTCCACGGCCCCTTCTCCTGGACCCGGTCTGCACTTGCACACAAAAGAGCCAAGATCGCAGACACGCACGCAGCCGAAAGGAACACTCCATTTCCGAGCTTGGCTCATTTCGCAGGTTGAGTCACGATGCACGGGACTCTTGTGTGCTTGGTTGAAATGGGGGTCTGCATGCTGTTGGTGCTCAGGGTTCAAGGTAAGTGTATTCTGTGTGTGTGTCTGTCTGTGTCTCTGTGTGTGTCGTGTCTGTGTGTATGTGCAATTATGGTTAGGACTAGGACAACAAGTTCCTGGAATAGTGTGGAGTTTGTTACTATGAAAGTGCCTTGAGGCCCTGTTCCTTTTAATTGAAATTGTTGGAAATTATCATGGAATGCACTCAGAGGCACTAATTATCTACTCTGATCATAATGATGTTGAAAGGAAATGTGACCAGTATTCCAAGGCCACAAAGCCATTGGGTAACATACTTGTAGATCTCTGCCATGCCTGTATTGATTGGTTAAACTCTTCTTGGGAAGAGGAGGTGCAACACGAGGCTTTGTCATTGAAAAGTGCTCTGATGATTGCCTTTTGTTTGCTTTTCCCCCGATGTGATGGTCTCCATTCTGGGGAGATCACAATCTTCACCCACCCCTGTGTAGGCGCCCATCAGTGTAAATGAGCCGCTGATGCAGGACTCATTGACATTCATGGGATTCCGCGTGGTCTTGGTGGTTAAAGTGCTAATGGGTGAAACATTCATTGGATTTTTGTCTTAATGTGACCTCTTATAGATAATGTTGGAAATGGGGCCTGTGTGATTGGGGCATGATGAAAGAAGACAATTCTAATGTCTGCCTCCATGCAAGTAGAGTTGGTGCTTTTGCGCCGTGCTGTTCTGTCTTATCGCTCAAATTGTGTGGTTTGTGGTATATAGTGGTAAAATACACAACGTTCCCTTGTGTGTGTATGGCAGTGCCCCAGTCAGTGCTTCTGTGTCAGTGTAACACACCTTGTCCACAGCTTGCCTAGTTCATCTGCATACCTCTGTGTTCTGCTCATCCTTAACCAAAAGGGGCTGGGGCAGTGAGTCATGCCGACAGGTCGTAAACTCCAAACAGGTTGTGGTGCCAGAGACCTGGCCGTAAACAGACCTTTAGAGGAACAGGCAAATGTTGAAACGGCAAAACAGGCTGGCGTTTTACTAACTGGGCTGCCTGTGCCAGGAGATTTCCTGATAAAAGCCACAGGCTTGGGAGTTCATGCTGTACTCCAAGGAGACTTCAGATAAAACACCTACCAGCACTGTGTTCTGGAAGTCATGCTCTATGAATGCCCTTTTAAAGCGTCCAAGAATGATGTTAATATTCCTCTGCATGACACAGTACAGTTTTTCTATTGGCAAACACTGTAATGTGATGTATGGACCAAGAACAGTTTGACTGTTTGTTACCTAGGTTTAAGCAATACAGAATATGCCAGCTCACGTCTCCCAGATATAGGCCAGTCAAATCTATATGCATCTTACTTTAAGCCAGAAGGAGTGCTTCACCAATTATAGTACAGTGTAATGAACATCCATTGCATATATTTGAGTAATCATAAATAGATGTCTCTTCCAGCTGGATTTTAATTGACTTTTAGGTTAGGGATATGCTGACCCTGTCACAGAAAAAAGGGGGTGTCTATTGGGATATTTCACACTCATTAATGAAGGTAGAATGTCGCAGCCATGTTAAATTATATACCAACATATTAGTCATCATAAATATATAAAATAAATATTCCGAAATGAAGAAATGCTGAACTTCACACATGGCTATCTCCCTGCACTACCCCCTCTATCACACACTAGCATTGAGCTCCACACTGCTGGGTGGCTGCTACTGTTCACCACAAAGTCAGCCCCTTTCCTGCAGACGTGTGTGTTTGTTCGTGTGTGTTTGTTCGTGTGTGTTTGTATGTGTGTGTTTGTATGTGTGTGTTTGTACGTGTGTGTTTGTACGTGTGTGTTTGTACGTCTGTGTTTGTACGTCTGTGTGTGTGTGTACGTGTGTGTGTATACATGTGTGTACGTGTGTGTGTATACGTGTGTATACGTGTGTGTACGTGTGTGCATGCATGCATGTGTGTACGTGTGTGTGTAGGCGGAAGGCCCCCAGTCCCTAACAGCAGAAGCAGCAGCAGCAGCAGCAGCAACCCTGACCCGCACAGGGACCCCCACTTCAGGAAGCTCTTAAACTGATTGTTGCCGCGCTCTCTTCCCCTTCTGCACATTAACCATTTCCTGTATAGCACTGTCCGTGCCGCCGCGGGCCACTCACACTCCAAACACTCTATTGTTCGCAGGAAATACTCAGATGCTCAGAGCTGTGGGGAAAGGTCACTTGTAATTGGTTTGTTTTGATTTATGTTTGGGAGATAAGAAGGAGCCGTAGAGCTCGGAATGTTCTGAATGATTGGGCGCTAGATGCTAGAGGCAGAGAGAAGAGGCGTTCGTGCGGGAGGGGAGTTTTATGTGGATTTTCGTGACTAGTAGTGGTGGGGGGGGGGGGGGGGGGGGGGGGGGGGGGGGGTCATTCTTTGTTTTCGTGTGCCACCTCTGTGGTGGTTGACCTTCCTCAGCCTCTTTGTGGCACAGAAGGTGTTGTAAAGCCAATTAGAATTCCGCGCTCGTAACGCCCATGCTGGTTTTATGAGTCTGTGCAAGACGTGTTGTTTTCCATGTGCGTGTGTGTGTGTGTAGCCATAATGAGCTGCCGTTTGTGCCTGGGACGGGTGTGAGGCTCATGCCCGACGTCCTAGCATGCCTAAGTTAAACCTCAACAACAGCACATGGAGCATTCCAATCCTCAGCCAATCAGTAGAGCATTCTGCAACATTAGCTCTCTGTTATTGT
>NC_055972.1:15997406-16002779 GCF_018492685.1 Alosa sapidissima | reverse complement strand
GCCTGTATTGATTGGTTAAACTCTTCTTGGGAAGAGGAGGTGCAACACGAGGCTTTGTCATTGAAAAGTGCTCTGATGATTGCCTTTTGTTTGCTTTTCCCCCGATGTGATGGTCTCCATTCTGGGGAGATCACAATCTTCACCCACCCCTGTGTAGGCGCCCATCAGTGTAAATGAGCCGCTGATGCAGGACTCATTGACATTCATGGGATTCCGCGTGGTCTTGGTGGTTAAAGTGCTAATGGGTGAAACATTCATTGGATTTTTGTCTTAATGTGACCTCTTATAGATAATGTTGGAAATGGGGCCTGTGTGATTGGGGCATGATGAAAGAAGACAATTCTAATGTCTGCCTCCATGCAAGTAGAGTTGGTGCTTTTGCGCCGTGCTGTTCTGTCTTATCGCTCAAATTGTGTGGTTTGTGGTATATAGTGGTAAAATACACAACGTTCCCTTGTGTGTGTATGGCAGTGCCCCAGTCAGTGCTTCTGTGTCAGTGTAACACACCTTGTCCACAGCTTGCCTAGTTCATCTGCATACCTCTGTGTTCTGCTCATCCTTAACCAAAAGGGGCTGGGGCAGTGAGTCATGCCGACAGGTCGTAAACTCCAAACAGGTTGTGGTGCCAGAGACCTGGCCGTAAACAGACCTTTAGAGGAACAGGCAAATGTTGAAACGGCAAAACAGGCTGGCGTTTTACTAACTGGGCTGCCTGTGCCAGGAGATTTCCTGATAAAAGCCACAGGCTTGGGAGTTCATGCTGTACTCCAAGGAGACTTCAGATAAAACACCTACCAGCACTGTGTTCTGGAAGTCATGCTCTATGAATGCCCTTTTAAAGCGTCCAAGAATGATGTTAATATTCCTCTGCATGACACAGTACAGTTTTTCTATTGGCAAACACTGTAATGTGATGTATGGACCAAGAACAGTTTGACTGTTTGTTACCTAGGTTTAAGCAATACAGAATATGCCAGCTCACGTCTCCCAGATATAGGCCAGTCAAATCTATATGCATCTTACTTTAAGCCAGAAGGAGTGCTTCACCAATTATAGTACAGTGTAATGAACATCCATTGCATATATTTGAGTAATCATAAATAGATGTCTCTTCCAGCTGGATTTTAATTGACTTTTAGTTTAGGGATATGCTGACCCTGTCACAGAAAAAAGGGGGTGTCTATTGGGATATTTCACACTCATTAATGAAGGTAGAATGTCGCAGCCATGTTAAATTATATACCGACATATTAGTCATCATAAATATATAAAATAAATATTCCGAAATGAAGAATGCTGAACTTCACACATGGCTATCTCCCTGCACTACCCCCTCTATCACACACTAGCATTGAGCTCCACACTGCTGGGTTGCTGCTACTGTTCACCACAAAGTCAGCCCCTTTCCTGCAGACGTGTGTGTTTGTTCGTGTGTGTTTGTACGTCTGTGTTTGTACGTCTGTGTGTGTGTGTACGTGTGTGTGTATACATGTGTGTACGTGTGTGTGTATACATGTGTATACGTGTGTGTACGTGTGTGCATGCATGCATGTGTGTACGTGTGTGTGTGTAGGCGGAAGGCCCCAGTCCCTAACAGCAGAAGCAGCAGCAGCAGCAGCAGCAACCCTGACCCGCACAGGGACCCCCACTTCAGGAAGCTCTTAAACTGATTGTTGCCGCGCTCTCTTCCCCTTCTGCACATTAACCATTTCCTGTATAGCACTGTCCGTGCCGCCGCGGGCCACTCACACTCCAAACACTCTATTGTTCGCAGGAAATACTCAGATGCTCAGAGCTGTGGGGAAAGGTCACTTGTAATTGGTTTGTTTTGATTTATGTTTGGGAGATAAGAAGGAGCCGTAGAGCTCGGAATGTTCTGAATGATTGGGCGCTAGATGCTAGAGGCAGAGAGAGCAGAGGCGTTCGTGCGGGAGGGGAGTTTTATGTGGATTTTCGTGACTAGTGGTGGTGGTGGGGGGGGGGGGGGAGGAGGAGGAGGAGGAGGAGGAGGAGGAGGAGGAGGAGTCATTCTTTGTTTTCGTGTGCCACCTCTGTGGTGGTTGACCTTCCTCAGCCTCTTTGTGGCACAGAAGGTGTTGTAAAGCCAATTAGAATTCCGCGCTCGTAACGCCCATGCTGGTTTTATGAGTCTGTGCAAGACGTGTTGTTTTCCATGTGCGTGTGTGTGTGTAGCCATAATGAGCTGCCGTTTGTGCCTGGGACGGGTGTGAGGCTCATGCCCGACGTCCCTAGCATGCCTAAGTTAAACCTCAACAACAGCACATGGAGCATTCCAATCCTCAGCCAATCAGTAGAGCATTCTGCAACATTAGCTCTCTGTTATTGTGATTAAATGTTAAATGTTCCACTGCTTTGCTGTGTTGTCGTTGCAGTAAAAGAACGTGGTGATCATTTGGCTGTAAATGTTTTCGGAAAAGTGTTGACATTTGAAAAGAGTTGGATGTTGAATGGTCAGTCTAAATGAGTAGGAAATAATGGGACTAGATAGTCATACAGGCTTGTGTCGGTGAAGGTGACACAGTTCCACAGATGTAGGGGGCCTCAAAACACTTCCACAGGTACCAACACACTATGCACCAGTGACCTTGTGTGTCGTTATGGAGACATGTCTATGTGGTTCCTGTTGGCGCTACTTGACCGTCATGAGTGACGATCAATATTAACATGCACATGATCTATCCCGCTGTCTTGTGTGTTGCACAAAGCCAGGGTGTGGTGCTACTGAATGGCAGGCAGGACAGATCGATGATGTTCTGCCCTCTCAAGGACAAAGCCAGATTACTTTCGTCTCTTATTCCTGTTTGTTTTTTCCCCCTCGCCGCCGCCACCTTCTCCTCTCAGCGCTGGCTTGCTGATACCTACTGATAGGAATTGATGCGTTGTCACACGTATTAAAAGTGTTTCACGCAGGAGAAGTCGTTGTCAAACGTGCTCCCGCTCGGAGATCAGATTTAGCTGCAGGATCGCTGCTCATTACCCACCTTCCTCATCCTCACCTTACCGGACAGACCGCAAGCTGTGTCGGTGGCAGCGAGGTCCTGCTCCGCGCTGTCATGTCCTCTGTCGTCCAGCCTCGCAATGATGAGCCGGCAGAAAGAAGAGATGCACGCAGTGCTCAGAGATGGGGGGTGGATGTCTGTGGCCCTGCCTCTCCTTTTGCTTGTTGTCAGTCAAGAGTTGTCCGGTGACGGTTTATCTTTCTTTCTCGCTTGCCCGTCGGCGTTTTTTTTTTTTTTTTCTTTCTTCCCCCCTTTTCTTTTTCCGCCTGGTCATCATTAGCGGCAGGGTCGAGGTGTAATTTCAGGCCTCCGCTCCTCGGCGTGCCCTCCTCTGAAACCCATCCGCCGGCTGACACTCCGGCAAAGGTCACTTTGGCCCAACAGCCGCACTTCTTGCTCGTTGGCGCCGCAGTCACCATCCTCTCTTTGTCTGGGGCCCGGAAAAGGTGGCTATTTTTAGAGTCGGTCATGGGTTGGACATGTGGGCACACTCAAGACGGGACGCGGTCCCTTAACGTCCACATTATTACATTTTCCTGCGTTGTTGACAAGAAGCTGCGAGGACAGTAGTCTAATGGTGTGTTCGGAGACCATCCTGATGCTTTGAATTTGTGCTCTGTTATCTACGACTCCGTTGCCTGGAATTGTTACATTGTGCAATGCAGTTCTGATTGCTGGAGCTTGTCTCTCACTAGATTAGCTTTGGTCTAGTTTTACTTGTTCGTTTGACTTGATCGCATAGTGGAAAACAGAACTCTAGCATTATGTTTTAAATGAGATAAGTGGAATGGGTTTCACAGCATTGGAGCTTCAGTTGCCCATAACACTTATTTCTGCTCCACACACACACACACACACACACACACACACACACACACACACACACCACACACACACACACACACACACACACTTATTCAATGTCATCTACTAGGCCTGCTTTCAATGTCTGTCGTTCTCACACACAGATGGAGCTGAGCCTTGTGTTTTAGTGTTTGTGTCTACTCAGCAGGCTGGACGAGCTGCTCCTTTAAGGGAACGACTGGCATGTGGCCGTCTCTCTCTCTCTCTCTCTTTCTCTCTCTCTCCGCCTCTCTCTCTCTCTCTCTCTCTCTCTCTCTCTCTCTCTCTCTCTCCCCCTCTCTCTCTCTGTCTGTAAGCAGAGAGGCTCATTACAGGCCGCCTCTGCCAGACCTCAGTCTCCTCCGCGCCTGGCGGCTGAATTAAGCACACATGTGTCTGCACAACCTCACTGAGATGGGTGGGGGGAGGGAAGCAGAGGCAGAGAAGGGAGACTGAAAGAAAGAGAGGGAACGGGAGAAAGAAAGAAAGAAAGAGGTAGAGCAAAATAAGAGAGAGAGAGTGCGCTTTGCCACCGCTTGCTGCGTCTGATGTGTTCTGGGCCTCATCAGTCATCGCGTTCGGCCAATCGTGACTACCTAATGAAGAGGGAGGAGGAGCGGCCAGGGGCGAGGAAGAGGAAGGAGAGGTGAAGACGCAGGAAGAGGGTGAGAGCGGGAACAGGGAGTGCATCCTGTGCCTGCACTCTGGGGTCCCTGGAGTCTGTGTCGGGGAGACAGGAGTTCACATGCTGCTTTAGGTCCCTGTCAGAGCCTTCAGGCTTCAGACAATGCGGCTCTTTTAAAACGCGGCAGCTGTTTTACAAGTATGGCTGGATGGAGACACTCAATCTCTCAACAGCCTGACAGCATACAGACAGCCCCCCTACACTCACTCACTCACACACACACACACACACACACACACACAGAGACAGAGAAATGAACAATCATAGCCCCAACCCTCACGCGTGTGTGCGTGTGTGTGCGCGTGTGTGTGTGTGTGTGTGTGTGTGTGTGTGTGTGTGTGTGTGAGAGAGAGAGAGAGGATTCTCAAACACAGCAAGAGAACTAGAAGGGGGTAGAAGGAGCAAAAGGGAGTTCTACGTTCTGCTTTCTATTTGAGGCCTGGCCTTTTTGATCCCGATCCAACTCCCTCTCTCTCTCTCTCTCCCGCACTCTCCGTCCATTTCTCTCAGTTCTGGAACTTTCCATGCTGCCTCTGGGCTTGTCTTCGCTGCTATGATCAGCCTTTTTGCTCTGGGCCTGTGGCCATGCCACCACTGAAGTGTTTTATTAGCCTGTCACTTAACATAAAAGACTGAAGCGAAGGGAAGGGGGGTGGGGATGGTGGGGAGAGAGGCTCTGTCTTTTTCGCTTTCTGCTGCGTTCCTAACTGAGTTACGGTTTCCACAATCCCCCCTCTATTCGTCACCGTGTTGCTTTGGAGTCTTGAAGGTCACACACACAGTGATTTACTCTCTCTCTCTCTCTCTCTCTCTCTCTCTCTCTCT